>NC_133342.1:11490113-11790113 GCF_030506205.2 Paramisgurnus dabryanus | reverse complement strand
TTGATCCAGAAACATTTTTAGTTATGCTGGTTAAAAGTCTCCTCACATCCTGATAGCAATCACTATGTAAAGTAGTTTAAATGTATTGTAAAAATGTATGTAATCTGTGAAAGGCGTAGGACCAAAAAATGTTCAACCAATCATAGATCTCAGTCTGAATGGATGTTGCCTTTTTGTTCCATCATCCGTAAGCGTAATTTGAATGCCACTGCGCAGCTTGTTCACGCAGACACCATACGTCATCAGCGCGTTCACGTGCCCTCATCTCCCATCTGTAAACAGAGGGAGAATGGCAAACTTTTCTGCTGAATTGAAAACCTGCACAGGAGGCACACAACGAAATAAATCTTTTATAACAACAACAGCAAAAACTGCCTGGATTAGCAAGAGCAAAAACCCAAATGAACATTGGTAACTTTACTGCTTTACCACGAGATGCAAACAGCTGCAGGAGGCAAAGGGTCTGAAAGGGTTGTTGCACTGTTTATTTTGGTACGTTAGGTACGCGATATGTTTGTATTCAGATGGATTCAGATGTTCTACTTTGATGAAACATTGTGTTGCTTATGAAATTTGTGTTTGTTTACGGATTAGCGTAACAATATATTTACTACGTCTACACAACCAAAAGTGTGCTTTAACTAATTCTGATGTTAAAACAGTTGTTTATGTTGGTTATTTTGGTAATGTTATTCACATTGTACTGCAAAGTTTTCTCACTGATGAATGAGACATGAGATGTGACCGTCTGATCTGTGCGTGTTCATGTGTTTTGAAAGAGGTGTGACTTTGGATGGTGATTTGAATGGAGGGTGGGATTGTGATTTCATTGCTAGTCGGCTTCCGTTAGCATTTTTCAAAATTAGATACCCTACCTTTAAGCGAGTGACATACCCCTGCTGAAAAACCAGCATACCAGCAAGACCAGCATATGTTGTGTTTTGGTGCTGGTTTGCTAGTGAACACCAGCAAAACCAGCATCAGAACCAGCATTAGAACCAGCTAAACCAGCAACAAACCAGCATTAGCACCAGCTAAACCAGCATTAGCACCAGCATCTGTTGTGTTTTGGTGCTGGTATGCTGTGACCACCAGCTAAACCAGCATAGACCAGCATAATTCCCATGCTGGTCCATACTGGTTTGATGCTGTTTTTTTCAGCAGGGACATCCGCTTGGGAGGAGTAAAGTGCTGATGCATGTGGTTTCAACAACCAGATGCATTTACATCTGTTTAGTTTTGACTGGAATGCGTCCCAGGCCACCTCCTAAAGTGGTTTGCACGATCAGATTTAAATCAGTCTCGAGGGCATACAAATGTGTGCTTTTTTACAAATTAAAATAAACAGACCTTCACTAAAACATGGTAAACTTTGTGTATAGATTGTGGTAAGCCCAGTAAAGAGGTATTTTTTAACAACTTTAGATCTCCCAAAAGTCTACAACCTTAATAAGATAAGTTTATATCTGGTCTGTGCTTAAATGTAAAGGGCCAATTCACCTAAAATTATTAATGCAATTGCTTTGAATGTTTTGACAATCAGCATTTTTACACATTTCCATCAACCTATCTATACATCCTTATTCCCATGCTGGTTGGGTGCTGGTTTAGTTGATGGTCACCAGCATACCAACACCAAAACACAACATATGCTGGTGCTGGTATGCTGATGACCACCAGCTAAATCAGCACCAAACCAGCAGAGAATGATGCTGGTCTATGCTAGTTGTCACCAGCAAACCAGCACCAAAACACAACATATGCTGGTCTTGCTGGTATGCTTTTTTTCAGCAGGGTTACCCAGCTCCCTTATCTCACTCCAGAATAAAAAACTTAAAAGTTGTCCAGTGTTGGTGTGGATGTGCTTCTTAATCTGCATAAATAAAGTGAAAAAGTCAAAACCACAGTATCAGTTTTTTACTAATGTTTTTCACTTTTAATTAATATTACCCTTCTGTTTTATCTCATAATATCTCATCTATTTCATCTATAGGCCCACACCTTCAATATTTAATTGAGCTTGCATGCATTTATGTGGAAAGTGATTTCGTACAAATGGTGTAAAACTAATATAATAAACTTAAATTAAAATCTAAATCAACACTATCCCCAATTAATAATATAGAAAGTGTAAAATAAAGTGTAAATGCATGTTGAGTAATTGCTGAAATTCAGATTGTGAAATTGGTGAAGGACTGCTGAAGCAGGGTGGGGGAGGGGAGAAGAGGCCGCGTGGGGGAGGGTAGAGCACGTTGCTGTGTGGGGGAGGTGAAGACATTTTGGCAGCTTCAATCACTTCACTGTGCAGAGAGACTGAGTGACAGAACGAATTCAGGTAAGACATGTTTAATTTTAATTAACTTTGAGCTGTTTTTATAGTCTGACATAGTCTTCAGGATTGTTTTTAAACTGTTTAAGGTTTGCATTAGTTTAATTAACATTACATGAAGTTCTTACATTTGGTAGCAATTGTGTTTTTCAATTAACATCATTATTCTTGTCAATTAGAACCTAAACTGGCTGTGAAAACCTTGCTAAAGTCTTGTTTAACTTTTTAATACAGTTGATTTTCTTCATGAAATCATCTTTCATAATGTAATTTATTGAACATTTTGTGAAAACATTGATATCTTTAATATTTACTGAGTAAGATCGTCTCAAATATTGAAGTCATAAAGAAATTGATAACATTAGGTGAAATCAAACTTTTAAAATGTCTCCAGTTTGAGGATTTAACGTTTTATTCTGTTTTTAACGTTTTATTCACATTTATTAACTGAGTGGTACTTGGTTATATTTACTACATTCCTGTGAATGAATAATTTAACCCATTGTAATTGAAATGATGTGATGATTTACTTTGTGGTGATCTTGATCAGATATATTTTTTTATTTAACAGATAATGGAAAGACAGAATCAAGAAAATGAGAAGGTATGTCTGTAGTACCTCAGTTTTTTACAGGCAAATACTCTTTTTAAGTTTTATTTGACATTATACTAGCATGTGTTATGAACATGAGGACAATCGTCTTTAATACACAATAAAATCTTCATAAGAGTGTGGATTTAAATTACTACGTGCTTATACCACCATTAATGTTTTACAATTTCATGATAAAAGTTCAGTTTCATTAATTAAAGGAAAATATGATTAATTTGTATGCACCACATCTCTTTTAATGCTTAATGTCTCTTAGGTTTCATAACACCTACAAGATTAACACGCTGATCAATGTTGACAAATAATATGTAAGTAAATAACATATATGTATTAACACAGGTATCAGAAAAAAGAGGCAGGAAGAGATCAAGAGAGCATCATAGCCCTGGACAGGCAGAGAGAAGTGAAGAAGATGACCAGGTAAGCATGTTTTAAATGTATGTTTTAAAGGAAAACACCACCCTTTTTCAATATTTTACTTTGTTCTTACCTCAACTTAGATTAATTAATACATACCTATCTTTTTCAATGCTTGCACTTAATCTTTGTACAGCGCCTTGTGAATGCCTTAGCATTTAGCCTAGCCCCATTTATTTCTTAGGATCCAAACAGGGATGAATTTAGAAGCCACCAAACACTTCCATGTTTTCCCTATTTAAAGACTGTTACATGAGTATTTACACCAGTAAGTATGGTCGCACAAAATTAAACGTTTGTTTGGATCTTAAAGCATCATGAAACGCTAACCATCACTTTTTTTAGATGTTAACAAAGTTAGTTGTGTTGCACATCATAAAAGACAATGTCAGTATCTGTTAATTTTAACATCAGGAGAAAACTAGTTAATTTTCAGCTTTTTTGTGATATTTTTGTCTTCCGGGTTTAAACTCCATATCTTGTAAACGTCACGGGCTGTGACGTGGCAAACATGAGAAAAAGCACAACGCGTCATAACCTGAAAACCACGCCCACCGGTGTCTCATTATTATTTATAAGATAGCGTGTTCTTATCCAATGCGGAGATGTTGTGTGTGTGTGCGCCTGTGCATGTGCTCCGTGCGGCCAGGTCGTTGGATGATTTTCCCCACGTTGCAGTCAGGATTAGACTCACCATCAACTAAATTTGCTCTGGAAAGCTACGGGAGGCAGGTGGACTTTGATCTGTTCTGAGGTACCATGTGAGGACTTTTAATTATCTTCAAACACGCTATTATTTCAACTATAACAGTTTTACTTGACCTTTGTTTTAATTAAATATTACCGTAAAACTTCAAATAATAGCCAGGGCTTTTATTTTCCCAAACCTATCGTCACACCAGGCGTCTAAAAGAGACAGGCGTCTATAAGAGACAGGCTTTTAATTTAATTGTTCCAGCATGACAGCAGAGGTTACCACATATTACGTTTTATTTATAATTTGAATGTGTTTAACAAATTAGTTTGTGTAAGTATAACAGTCTTAAATTATTGGCAGCATAAATAAAGCAAATGAGGATATGCTTTTTATTGGTTGTTGCGTGAAATCTTACCCAGATACAACAGTGCTATTTTCTGATTGGCTATTGTGTAGCCTCTTTCTTTTTTTTGGATGGGCTCGCTCGACTAGAACTCCAGGGGAGACGGCTTGATAGAGAGAGCAGTGCGGTCAGATACATTTTGGGCGCTGCAGCATATTAAATATGCTAAATAGTGTTTCCGCTTGAGAAATACAAAGTGTGGCGGAAAAGTCCTGACTCTCCCGATTGCCACTTCGCTACTGTCATCATCACTGCAAACCTGACGACGAACCTTGTTGTGTTTTCATAGTGATGAGTAACGGAATAACTGCGTCTGTCACGTGACATCTACCGGTAAGCAAAACTTTAGCGTGTGCAATCTGCACCATAGAACTGGCTTAAACAGACGATCTGACGGGTTTTAGAAGATTAAATACAGCCCGAAACTAAAAAACAGACCAGGCCTTTATTTGAGACAGGCGTTTATTTACCAAACCTGTCCTCACACCAGGCGTCTAAAAGAGACAGGCGTCTATTTGGGACTCGGCTATTATTTGAAGTTTTACGGTATATTCAGTTGAATTATTTCTGTAATACTGCTAATCTTAGAAACTCTTAGTTTATTTCAGTTACCCCGCCCACTCATCATCGTTCTTCTCACAGCGTCCATGCCCATTTAAGTTGCATTTTTCAAAATGATAGTGAGGTAGACTGGAACTGAAACAGTTGGGTCTAATAAATGGGACTAGGCTAAATGCTAACACATTCACGAGGTGCTGTACAAAAATGAAAAGTGCACGCATTGAATAAAGATAGGTATGTATTAATTTGTCTAAGTTGAGAAGAACATAGTAAAATATTGAAAAAAAGGTGGCGTTTTCCTTTAAATCAACTCTGCTGGGTGTACATTTTGTCTATTGATACTGTTGGAAAGCATCTTTTGCAGCGATTTTTGTGAGCATATCAGTGAACACCCCTGACCACCTGATGAGTTTCACGTCTTTGTAAACGAAGGTTTAATGCATTTTAGGAAGGATTGTTCAAGTGCACCTATGCAGCTATTGTAGAGGTGGGAGGTAATACAAGACACACCCGAAAATTCTCGGGCCAGAATCATATGTCCAAATTTCAGTCAAAACCGTTCTATTTCATCATAAACAATCTGAAAAATAAGGCTTTAAGTGTAAAATACAGAACATGTCCTTTAAGATTGCCTTGAAAGGTTGTTCAGGAATTAGTATTGCTGTGATAATTGATTGCCTTTTCCAATACAGATATACAGATGTTCTTTTTCCTCTTCGAGAATATTCCAGAACCCAGAGAGAAAGACCTGAGTCAGATGAGCCTTATGATTCCAACTCAGATGGTATGTATTTTATCAGACTGTATACAGACTTTCAGACATGTAGAGCAAAGTATGTTTTGACTTGATTTGTGCATATATCATGATGTCTTGTAGCCTGGGTGCCAGCCGATCTTAGCCCCGCCCACAACATTTTGAGGAACGGGAAGATCGGTCTGGAGTTTCACCGTTGAGTTGCTACTATGCTAGATCCAAAGCTGGTCGAACCAATCAAATTGTCAGGGCGGGCTTTATATGATGATGGACAGATGATCAGTAACGTAAATCAACCACGTCACCAAAGAGCGCGTGTGTTGAATCTGTTGTTTACAACGAAATGGCTGCCGCGGTAGAAATCAGATGTGTGGACTCTGACATTGAGTCTGTTCTAAAAGATATCGACAGAGCATTGATTTTAAAAGAGGAACAGAGAAACGCGAGCAAGGCATTTGTTGATGTTTTTGCCGTCCTACGGGATTCGACAAAAGTTGTCGCGCTTATGAAAGATCAAGTTAAAGAAGCAACTAAAATGGGTATCACGGCGATGCAACTCGGTGTGCACGACGAGATGGATATAACAAGCAAACGTAATGGGTATCGTCGTGGATGAAGTTCAACTAATGTACAAATGGTAAGAGATAGAATTACTGTATGACTTAATGTGATATAAATGAAATGTTGTAAACATAGTAGGTGTTGATGTACGTTCGCAAACTCAGACTTGTAGTGTGTGTCGTAGCGAAATAACTAGCAGTTCGGTCAAGCTGCAAATACGTCATTTCAACATACGTCTCACACCCCGTTGCTCTGATTGGTCGTAGGTCTATCCAATTGAGTGCAGAGGCATTTTTCGGTTGAGACACGCCTCATAATTATAGCTCAATGGAGCGGTATCAGACTCAAATTCTGACTAGAATTGAGTATGACAACGTCAGGCTAGATGTCTTGTTCTTCACACAGAAGGCCCTGACTCACACATAAAGACCAAAGACAAGAGATCATCAAAGACTGAGAGAAATGGTAAGATTGTTTGATGTAAAGTGAATTCATACAAAAAAGTCCAGTGTTAAATTAACTCTCACAGAGTTGATTTCAACACTTTTTCAGAGTTTATATAGCTCCAAACTTATCAAGAGTTAAATGAACACTTTCAAGAGACACTTTCAAAAAACATTTTTAACACTAGGCCAGAGTTTCATTTTTTTGACTTAAAATAGTGTTAAAATAACACTAAAAGGGATTCAGACAATTCACACTGTTCAGAGTTAGGTTTGACTATTTAGGCTTTGACTAGTTAAACTCAGTGCAGAGTTAAATATTTAACACAATGCCAGAGTTTCTTTGACTCATAGAAGTGTTAAAGGGGTCATATTATGAGACTTTTTAAAGATGTATATTAAGTATTTGGTGTCCCCAGAGTGCATATGTGAAGATTTAGCTCAAAATACCCCACAGTAGGGCTGCACGATATGAGGAAAAGCTGCGATGTGCGATGACATTGTTTAAAGGCGCAAAAGAGGATGTTTCCGCCGACTGAGAATCCAAAGACCGTTACTGAGTTTTTTAAATAATCATTTCTAGGGAACACCTTCCAAACCTCGTGCACGAGTATTTGAACACGAATGTTTGTTTACCAATGGCATATGCTGTGTCGAGTCAGTGGATTCATTATGTGAAATGATATGGTAATAAACACATAAGACTTAAAGTTAGATCAGTCGACGCTACTCCCATTTCAACTAGCATGTAGCAGACTGGTCACTGCCTTACAACTACAGTACAAGAACAACGTCGATATACCTGAATAACAGTACAACAATAATTATTTCCCAAAGAAAGAATAATCACTGTTACCTGTCGGGAAGAATTTTTGCGAACTGCGCGGCTGTCTTGACACCTCTCTGTTCCTTCATTGATTTCCAGCGTTGAAATGTTTCTCCAATAACACCTCTGTTAACATTACGTTCTTCTGACAATTTTCTCCTCTTCTCAGCGACTTAAAAAGTCTTTCTCTTACGTCCTCTTTCGGGTTTCTTCTCTTCCGTGGTGCAAATTCGAGGAGGAAAGCAGGAGCGACAATGAAAACATACCAAAACTAAAGACGGAGTTTCATGCGCTATGCGCTAGCCGCTATATTCTACTTCTTATACTATCTATTGATTTTCTGTGTTCTCCTCTACATCTACTCATGTAAAGCTGCTTTGCAACAATTAACAATTGTGAAAAGCGCTATATAAATAACATTGAATTGAATTGAACGTCTCGCACAAGGAACGTAATGGCAGTGATTGACAAGCCAGAGGGCCAATTGCTGATGCAATGATTGCATCAACGATTGGCTGATGTTTTTAAGGCCCTACCTTATGCACAGATGACGTATATTAATATTATTACTTTCAGTGCACCTAATAAATAGTCTTTTATCATTTAGTAAAGACGTATTATGTAAATGTATTAAACAAACATCCTCTTTTCCACCTTTAATGTTGCGATGACAATGTGATTTGCAATAAATATTTTTTTTTCATGTTTTAGGTGCCTAAAAATGCGTGGAAAATGCTAGGCACATAGGTTCTTGTCACATTCTGAAAATTTTAATGTTTTTAACAATAGGCCAGAGTTTCGTTTTTAACTTGATGCAGTGCGGACACGCCTGGAAAAACAACCGCATTGCACTGTGTGAGTGTCGCGACCGATTCACTTTCTGTTATGAGCGCACATACATTAGAAATAACAAACTTGTACGTACAAAAGACACGATATGTAAATCATCCCTTACACAGTTCCTGTGTTTGTAACGCGTCATCTCTTCTAAATCCAAATAATTCCATATAGCTGAAGTGCTGTTCCTTTTCACCACAAGGTCTTCGTCAGACACCACATTTTCCTCACTCATCTTTCATTCATCCGCCATCGTATTTGCTAACGAGCACAGCGTCACAACTAAATTGACACCTCACAAATCAATCTGAGCATAGCTGACCTGGGGGTTCCCCTGATTGGCCTAATAGCATCAACGCGCCAACCATGTCTTCAGGGCTAAAAGTGATAGGTCAAAGGGTTATAACACGTGCTTAGCGTGTTTTCCCCTATTCATCGTGTTAGGCTGTCTGTTGTAATGTGTTTATATTGCAATGGCGATAAAAATTCGATGTATCGTTCTGCCCTTCCACACAGATAATTTTTTATACCATGTTAAAGTTGCCACTTTGTAGGTGTGAGCAAAAATGTGCCGTTGTGGGGTGTGTCACTTAAAATGTGAACGAACTAATGAAATGCAAACACTGATCGCAATGATGGTGACTTTAAGTGAAACACCCAATATCTAAACTAAGTTAAGAAAATAACTTTACATGTAAGATGTAAAATGCAAGTTTAGGTTTCAAACATAGATGGTGATAGAGAGGATAATGTTACAGACTGCAGCTTTTAACTCTGCATCAGTTTTACTTTTTAACACTCTTTAAGATTGGGACAATACACCCAGCAGTGTTCACCCAGCAGTGTTCAGGATTTTGATTTGTGTTCAGATAAGGATACTGAACATTAGAAATAAGCATAGTATGCAGCCACAGAATATAAGTTTATAAAATTTAATAAAAGTTAAAATCAGAGCATTAAATCTAAGTCTAATAACTTTGTTTTACCTACCATTCAATCAGCAGGACACATGGAAACAGAAGACTGAAATGTGTGGGCGGAGTGTAATTACATCTCTAATGCGTATCTACCAACCGCGTTTGAGGCGTCAAAATCGCGTCTACCACATCTAGTTTGCCGCTTGAAGAGTTTGAATGCATTCGCGTGTCTAAAAAAAGCAAGCATTTGACGTGCATCAGAGGCAAAATCCACTTCTTGTGGGAGGGGCAAGTGCTATGCGGTTGTCTGTTTGCAAGATGACTGATGTTGATTGTGCATTTATCGAAAGAGTTACCGGTTTGTATTTGGTAACCTTACTATAGGGGGAAAATAAACGGCGTGGGTCGATAAACGTCACGTGACTCAAAAGTGAAATGTGTATTTACAACTTACCAGGTTGCCCAATGTCCTCACTGACACTCTTCCAAGTGAGGTCCTTTGTATTTCTGTCTCTATAGAAATAAGAACTTGTGTCGTATAGCTCCAGGTGACTGCTCACGGACAATATTAAGCGTTCCTTTAGGTTGAATGAGTGACTCCACAGCAGCAAGCGGGCTCCTGATTGCTTAACGCGGCGCGAAATTCCGCCAAAGTTAACATTTTTAAACTCGGGCGTCAGCAGCAAATTTGCGTCAAACGCAAAATGCACAAAAAGCACCATTCGCATGTACCGCGCCAGGCGCTCAATTCGCGGCATTTGTGTGAACTAGACGTGCGAATGAGGCAGAATTGCGTCTTCGCCCCGCGCGTCAACGTGTCTTCACATTGACTTAACATTGAAATCACTCGCGCTTCACACCTCTACCGCGGCTGGGGTAATCGCAGCATAAGGAGTTGGGTTAACACTGGCATGATTAACTCTAGCAATTAACTCAATTAAGTAAAATTTACTCTTTAGGAGTTGAATTCAACTCAGAAATGTTTAACACTGATATTTTAACTCTCCATTTTTTGCTGTGTATAGTTGATTGCTTTGTCCACTGACATTATTCACGTTTACCAATACAGATGTAACTTGTAATGTGTGATCTTCACTTTCCTCTTTTCCAGAATATTCCAGACCTCAGAAAGAAAGACCTGAGCCAGACGAGCCTTATGATTCCAACTCAGATGGCATGTATTTTATCATACTGTATACAGACTTTCAGACATGTAGAGCAAAGTATGTTTTGACTTGATTTGTGCATATATCATGAACTGTCTAGTTCTTCACACAGAAGGCCCTGACTCACACATAAAGACCAAAGACAAGAGATCATCAAAGACTGAGAGAAATGGTAAAATATAGTTGCTTGTCTTCTCCACGCACGTTATTCACGTTTACCAATACAATACAATGTTCTCTTTCCCCTTTTCCAGAATTGTGCAGAACCCAGAAAGAAAGACCTGAGCCAGATGAGCCTTATGATTCCAACTCAGATGGTATGTATTTTATCATACTGTATACAGCAGGGCTATTCAATTGGCAGCCTGCGGGCCGAACCTGGCCCCTGAGATAATCCGTTCCGGCCCTTCATGTAGTCTAGTGTGAAAAGACATATCTAGAATAAATGAAGTTTAGATGGACAACGGCCATACTGTTATAAGGTTACGCGCGTGCGTCTGTTTCATACAGCAAGAGCTGAACAGCAGAGCGTGAGTCACGTGACTTTAGGCGAGTAGAGCGAGCAGCTTCTCCCGTAAGACGCGATGAGTGACAGTGGTGAGTTAAAGAGACCACGGACTCTATGGCCGTTATTAACTTTATTTGTTGTCTTTCAAGCTTACAACACCACCTTTTCTGTCAGTTGTTGTCAGATACGTGAGCTCAATGACTTGCATATCCACAATGACATTAGATGGCTTAGTAATGGAAACGCACTGAAACGATTTAGTGAACTATACCAAGAGATCCTGGCAAGTCTCCGAAATTCAAAGCAGGCAAAGTTTCAAATATTATGCGAGTCATCGTTCTCACACAAGAATGCAATTAAACTGAGTAATCACTCATCGCAAAATATAGGGCTACAGGAATAATTTACTTGTCAAAAAACAGCATATAACAATGTTATGTTCCATATTATAACTTACTTTTGTTACGTGCAATTAAGTGAGTAATAGTCTTGTGCCGGTGTTAAATTTTCATGTTGCTGTGATTTATGAAGGTTTTATTACGGTAGGCGATATTACCACAGTTTTGAAATGCATAACAAAAACAGGTTGAAAAGATAAGCAAATGTCATTGTTATGGTGTAAATAAAAGGTTTAATAACTTAAACTTGTTAAAATTATATATATAAAACAATATCCAGTAGAAATATGTAAACTGAACCAATCAGAATCAAACAGAATAAAGTCCAAACTGCACAAGAAGACAACTTTAGTGGTTTAAATGATTAATTAAGTGCAAAATATCATCAATCCATATGCACCCCAACGTTAGAAAGCCTCTTTGACCTTTGACTGTATGGCTTCAGCTAAAAATGAGCCAGGAGCAGCACTGCTAGATGCTTGGATACTCTGTAAAACAGGGAAGAAAATATTATGTTATGCTTTAAAGATGCATTTTAGACAATTATAGAGAATAAAAAGAAGGTAAAGCTTACTGATATTTAGTCTTTTTTTGCTTGTTTGTATGATTAAATATGATAAACAAATATGTGTGTTCCTTCAATTATAGTAAAAGAACACATACAGCTAAATATACCCATTTGTACCCACTGTACTGTGTATTCAACATACATAGTCAAATAAATTATGTATGTAACATTAGATTCATGGCTGTAAGTTTAAATGGTCATTATTACTGACAGTCAGACAGTGACACATCTCTTAATTCAATTCACATTTATTTGTATAGTGGATTTCACAGTCAATGAAAATATACATAAATAATGTACACAATTAAAATATACATAAAACACAATTCTGAAAATTTAAATCATATTTTTTTGTAAAATATAACGTACCGGTGTAAAGATACTGTAAATTGGGTTATATGATCAAACTTGCGTGACCTGGTAGCAGTTGCGTTTTGCACTTTACATTAATTGTAGTCTATTTATTAAGTAATTAACTTACTGTAACGTTACCTGTTAGACTCAATTTCAGCTATAATTAATAATATATGTTTAACCGGATATATATTAGGATAGCCAGTATAACGTTAGCTTAATAGACGTTAGACAAATGTTAGACAAACTAAACATTAGCGTAACGTTAGCTAGCGGACCTTAGCATTGCTAAGTGGACACTTAACTGTTATTATTTAGACACAAGATATGAGATACGATGCAATGTATCTTACCTTTATCTCCGTGAACTGTGGATGATTGTCTGTAAAGTTTGTGTTCCCGTATTTTGCTGCCCCTTTCCGTCCACACATTCTACACATAGGGAAATTGTCTATCGCCAGCACGCCAGCAATCAAAAGTCTTTTTCACGTTAATTTGAAGACCCCGCAATAACACTACCGTGCAGTTTTACTACCGTGGTTTATCGTATTACTGAACACATGCACAAGCCTAGTGAGTAAATAAGTTAAATTCTTGTGTTAAATTGAGTGTAATATGGCTCTGTTATTTACCCCTTTTGAATGTAGAAAAAAAGCTTAGTTGGATGTCTTACAATGCACTGATGTTGTTGTATGTTTCAAAAAACAGCATGACTATATTTAAATGTAGGGAAATGTAGTCATCATTGCTATATCTCAGGCCCCTCATTTGAGATGCTTTTCATGAACTGGACCCCATGACAGACTAATTGAATAGCCCTAGACTTTCAGACATGTAGAGCAAAGTATGTTTTGACTTGATTTGTGCATATATCATGAACTGTCTATGTTCTTTACCCAGAAGGCCCTGACTCACACATAAAGACCAAAGACAAGAGATCATCAAAGACTGAGAGAAATGGTAAGATTGTTTGATGTAAAGTTAATTCATATAGTTGATTGTCTTCTCCACTGACATTATTCACGGTACCAATACAGATGTACTGATACTTTCTTTTCTCTTTTCCAGAATTGTGCAGAACCCAGACCTGAGCCAGACGAGCCTTATGATTCCAACTCAGATGGTATGTATTTTATCATACTGTATACAGCTTACGCCTGTATCACACATACTCCGTATGCAGTACGTTTGCGGTGCGTAATTTTTTACATCCCATGTTAACAGGTTAGAGCTTTCACACAGTATACGTATGCGGTCCGTCCGGTCCGTTGCAGATGCGGTGTGGTGCAGCAGTGCTGCAATCGTTTCGGCAGCGAGTCTATTTTTGCTGTACGGCACGCAAGCTGCACACGCTGATTTAAAGTGATAGCGCATGTTTTGTGGTCAGAATAAACACAGATTTACACAAAAATGCAGAAATTTCACCCTAAATGGATGTAAATACAGTTTTTCAGTAGTTTTGTCTGTATTTGTTTAATTCACGTATGAAGCAATTAAAGCAAAACACTTATCACGAGTTGAAAAATTATATGTATAACATCTTGTTAAATATTTTACCGTGTTTATATACATAAAGTATGCTATTCATTTTACCATTGTTTAATTATACTAACATACATACGCACTGCATATGGAATATGTACTTTCAGACATGTAGAGCAAAGTATGTTTTGACTTGATTTGTGCATATATCATGAACTGTCTATGTTCTTTACCCAGAAGGCCCTGACTCACACATAAAAACCAAAGACAAGAGATCATCAAAGACTGAGAGAAATTGTAAGATTGTTTGATGTAAAGTTAATTCATAAAGGTCCCTACTACATATTAATACTACATAAAGGTACTACATATTAATTTGGTTGTCACTTCACTTTTAATGCTTAATCCTGTTCTATACACACACAGTTCAGTAATTTATGGAACTGGTTTCATATTTAAGTAAATTTCAAGTTAAACATGTAGCTATATACAATCTATGAAACATGCCCCTTTCAAGAGCTGACCCGGACTCTACAGTTCCAAGCAAGAATCGGGCCAGTGCTATAACATATATTACTATATTTTTTCTTGAGTTTAGGTTTAATGCACATATAAAATATTATAATACACAAAAATTATAAGACATGCATACATAGTGATTTTAATGATGTTAATGCCACAATCACACTTGCTTGCTATAAATATTGTTTGCAATCATTCTATGGTTTTATGACTTGGAGATTAAATTTGTGACTTTCTGTTTACTGTTTTTAGGTTCTCCTAGGCAGAAGAGTGGGAAAAGGCCCTGGAGTGATGCTGAAAAAAAGGCAGTTCCTGGCAAAGACAAGTGTACCAAGAGAAAGAACCAGTGCTACAAAACAGGGACTGGAAAGATATTTAAAATCATGTGCACAATATCATTCAATCTTGAAAGAAAAAAAGTTGATTAACTTTTTGTGTGTAAAACATGTTTTTTTATGCTTAAAGAGATAGTTTATTCAAAATTGAAAATAAGTATGAGTAATTTGACATCTTAAATTGATGGGTAATTTTTTTACTGTTTAGGAGCACGTTTGTTTGGAAATAGGCTTATTCTCCCACTCCCCCACTGTTAATAAGTTAAGTTTTACCCTTTTGGAATCTATTCAGTCCATCTCCGGGTCTGGCGATAACACTTTTAGCATACATCATTAAATCTAATTAGACCATTAACATCACATGTAACCTGGAGATCGGCTGAATAGATTTAAAAAAGGTTCAACTTAACTTATAACTGCGGGGAAGTTGGAAAACAAGCACATTTCCAAATAAAGGGAAGTGTTGGCCTTGTAAGCCATTGATATATATTGAGGTTTGATTTTGACAGGCTTTGGATTCATCATTTTCATTAAAATTATATATACAAGTATATATTCTTGAATATTCAAATAAATGTCTTCTGATTTCTTATTTTGGAGGATGAATTGTGGTGGATGTCAAACCTTTTATCTTAAGTTCATACAACAGGTTTAAAATTATAATTATAAAAAAAACTTGAAATGGTATTGGTTAATGTAAATGTTCATCATAGATTTATTATGTTACAAACAAAATTAACAGATTAATTTTGTTAATAATTTTCTAATAGCACTTCACAATTTTATTGATTCACTGACAACAAATATGTAAAAAAAATTAACCATGGTTTTACTACAGTTAAAAAAAAAAACATGGTTACTGTAGTAAAACCATGGTAACCACAAAATAACCATGGTTTTGACAACCATGGTTTTCAAAAACCATAGTTAAACCATGGTTAGTGTAGTAAAACCATGGTTTTGCTCATAGTAATCAATACACTAAAAAAAACATGGTTACTACACTTTTACCACAATAAAACCATGGTTAATTTTCGTAAGGGTTGTGTCAATGACCATCAATCAATAAACGAGACTATATAACCTACTATATACTGTAAGAAACTTGAATTCAAAATTTATTTGAACACAAAAGTGGCTTGTAGTGCAATTACATTCATTAGTACACGTTTAAGTTAGTCATGTTTTAAATGCAACATTTAAATAGGAAACTATCAAATTACTGAAATAGTACATAAAAATAAAATAAGTTCATTAAGTGATTAAAACAGTTGTTTAGTCTTATAAAGATTAGTACCTATATAACTCTTTAAAACCGCGTCCAATGAGTCTTTAAAACCGCCATTATGTGCTCTCAAATCTGCATAGCAACCGCCGGGTCCTCAAAACCCCGACCAACTTCACCAGTTTCGCGTGTATCGTGTTTGTTGAAATTTTAAGTGATATTCTGTTTGTCTACTCCCCCCTAGTGGTAAAAATATTTTTTTCATTGTCCTAGTGTCAGGGGAACACTGGGTCCTCACAACACACCCTAGGGTCATGGTCCTCACAAATGTACTAAAACACGTGTGTGTGTGTGTGTGTGTGTGTGTGTGTGTGTGTGTGTGTGTGTGTGTGTGTGTGTGTGTGTGTGTGTGTGTGTGTGTGTGTGTGTGTGTGTGTGTGTGTGTGTGTGTGTGTGTGTGTGTGTGTGTGTGTGTGTGTGTGTGTGTGTGTGTGTGTGTGTGTGTGTGTGTGTGTGTGTGTGTGTGTGTGTGTGTGTGTGTGTGTGTGTGTGTGTTTTCTTTACTCACAGATGGTTTTTAATAATGATTAAAGTGTTTGCTTAGAAGTAGTATTGCAGTAAAAGATTTAATATGTGTTTATCTATCTAAAGAAGTTAATGTGTGCCATATTCATATAACCAATTTTACAAATAATGAAATGATGTCATGATATTGAAATATGTTTTACATAATAATCACTTTCATCTTACAGCTTATGTTTTTTATAAATGAATGTTTTATTAATGATTTGTTTTTAAGAAAGCATTATAACATGCTATTCAAAGTGGAGGAGTACTGGAGAGGAACTGCAGGGCTCCCAGGGATGAGAGGAGAACAGTTTGTTTTTCTTTGTCTATGTGTGTCCATCTTTGCCTACAGGCTAAAATTGGGTGTGGTGATGGAGTCAGATGGACGAGGGGAACGGCCTTTGTGGGTGGAGATTTTCTGAAGAAAGATCGACGTCACATATTTTATAAATAAGCATGTTACTTCCTGAGCTGGTTGTTCGCTACTTGAGAGGACCCAGCGCTGTTAAACTTTTTCAATCTGATCAATAAATATTTGAACTTAGATATTCGTATCTTGTGCCTTTCCTCTAAATTACACGCAATGGACGCCTTAAAGTCCAACATTTCACAAGACTAGTAATGCTCATTGAAGTTTAAATGCTAAGCACTACAGTGCAACGTCTCCCTTACTTCCCGATAAAACAGTACTTTGTTTAATTTAATACCAATAAAAGCCGTACATACCAGCAAAACGCTCTTCATAGATCCTGTGTGTGCTGCCGCGTAATATTTTGGAGCACGAAGGAGCTGCGTGCCAGCTTAACCAATAGCCTTATTCGACTTCATGCGGCGCCGCAAGAATCGACAGCCGGATTACATCAAAGTACTGCGAGAGGATTCATATGGAGGAGTTTGCTTTTAAGTTGCTCTCGTGGAATTTTGACGTCACCGGTTGTCGGTTCTTGCGGTGCCACATGAAGTCGAATAAGTCTAATAAAAAGTGCAGCAGCAACAGCACGCTGCACGCTTGTGCGTGCTGCGCATTCACCTCCGCTGGGAGATTTGAGAAATGTTAGTAAAAATCAAACAGTGTAATGTTTTCAGCGGGGTGGCAACAGGGGTGGCAAGGACTTCGTCTGGGGTGGCAATTGCAATTTGCAAATCCGAAAGGTAATTCAACGTTGATTCAACGTTGGTCCCTGACGTTGATTCAATGGTGAATCAACGTTGAAATGCCGGCTGGGAAGGTTTTATCACTAGTAACAACCAGTGTTAGCATATAGCCTCTAGCATCACCAGTCGGTGCCGGCTAAAGCTAGCATTTCTTACCGTCAGTTTACTTAAATCTGCCTTCGTTGGCGATAAAATGGCGGATTCATCCGATGTATGCTTTTCTGACCTGTCCACACCAGATCGGGAAGCTGTGGGAGCAGGGTTTAAATTGGGCCGAGGCCGTCCGGGGCGAAGCCCCGGCACATAGGCTGAAGCTCGCGCTCTGCTTGTTAAGAAGGGCTTTATACAACAGTATATTTGTAGTATACTTTTACAGTCATTTCATTTATTGCATAAAGACGAGCTCTTAGCGCCCCCTAGCGGAATGTATACGACACACAAGGAAGTTCTGGAAAGTGCTAATAAGTTCAGTCGGTGGCAGTAATCGGTAGGCAGTGATGCATGAGAAGTTCGCGTCAATGATGGAGATAGTTATAGTGTAATTGTGTGCGTGCATCTAAATGTAAGTTATATGTTATAGGGTTAATGTCACTTATGTATGTTTATAGTTATTATCATGGGATATATATGGATATGTATATACACATGTGGAATTAGGTCACAGAGTTGACGACGCCCATACGATCCTAACTTTGGCTGTTTATATATTAATATTATATTTACTAAGATTGCATGGCTATTGATTCATTTAGTAGTTTTTAGAAGTAACTGATTTTCCTATGCATGGTTTATATCTAGTTTAATAACAGTAGATTGCCGAACTGAAAATGCTTAGCCATTGTATGACGTCATTTATATTACCGACGCTATTTGAGCCCATATAGCCTATTATTCTATATTCATTTGAAATGAGTGGATAATATGACTAAATCATATATTTGACTGTGTTTTCAGTTTAATTGTGCAAATGTTTATATGTATGCTATTGTTTATTGTTACTTCCTTAAATGTAATACTGATTTTCCTTTATACTGTTTGTTTATAGAACCACACACTGATACATTAATGGCAATAAATCCATAAGAAGTAATGGGAATCTTCATTGTGTCCTAATCAGACCTGCCATAGTGATTAATTCATACCGAACCATATTGGTTATTACACTGCTCTTGCCAGTGCCTGTGCACTGACGCGAAGGGAATAATGCGTTTCCATTCATTATGGGGCATACTCACCAACGCAAGTTCAACGATTTGCGCGAGCAGATTACATACAAATTCAATGCACAGACGCAACCAGGCGCGTCCTCGCACGGGGCGATGAAAATGACGCGAATGGGGCGCCGCAATTGCCGCGAAAACACGCGCTTTTCCCTTTAAACGCGTCTTCGCGCAAGTTATGCAACTCAAGCGAAAAAACTCAGGCGATTGATTAACTGAGTGACTGTCAGGCGGCATAGTCACATTCGGCATCCAAATCTTTAGAACAATTAACAATTATGAAAAGCACTATATAAATAAAATTGTATTGAATTAATGCAAACACTTTATTTTTTTTTAATTTTATTATATTGCATGTCCTTATACGAATACCAGATGCAACAGATGAAACATAAACGTTTTTTGTCTACTGAATTATTTATTTGTCATATTTACAACATGGTGTATGTACGCAAGGGTTAGTTTCACTGTATACTGTCTATGTCCATGTATTTACTTCATAAGTCTGTGTGTGTGTGTGTGTGTTATTCACCTTTGGAGATGCGCGCGCGCGCGCACACACCATGGCGAGTGCGACTTCATAACACACAAGCATTCCTGTGTTGATTCTCATTTCAACAGCATCTCCAGTTCAAGTTGAACCCTATCAAGGTATCATCTCACACCCTGTCAAGGATCAATCAGCAGGATCTGCAGGTACATTGTTAATATATTGTCTTATAGATCATATCTTATATCTGCATTTATATAGCAATGAAGATGTTTTCTAGCCTGCTTCTGAAGCATCATGAGTTATAATGATAATACATGACTGAAATGCACAATTTTCCTAAATCAAAGGAGTGATTACAGAAAAAATATATCTGCTTAGGTTAGGGTTACCGATTACTGTACAGTAAAAAGAAGAACAGTGCATGTGTGTGCTACAGAAGATGAACACTGCATGTTAGGATAAAAATGCAGAAAAGGTCATATATTCATCTAATTAATAGCAAAAATACAGCACAGAAATGACTCTGCATGTGCATTAGATTTATTCAAATTGTAAAACAGTAGCATACATTTGAAACATTGATCTGAGATGAGCGTCATGGCATCATCAAAGATGTACTTTACAGAAACGCGCGCGCGCACACACGCACGCACGCACGCACGCACGCACGCACGCACGCACGCACACACACACAGAGATAAAGGCATTTCAAAGCCTCCAATCCTAGAACTGGCTTTTGTTGTAGTGCCGTCAGGAACCAAATCTAGCTTTGAACACACAGGGACGAGGTCATAAGAGAGATCCTCAAACGCTTAACATTCTGCTTCATCTGAAGAATGTTACAACTTAATGTCAAAGTATGAGTCTGATCTATTAAACTAGATTAATATGTATATTTTCAAATGATATACATTGAATGTGGCTCTGTAAAAGGGTTTTGCTTTGTATTTGCTAACTTATTAATATCTTGTATGTGATGTTTTTTCACAGACAGATTAAGTTATTACATTCTGATTTAAGATAAAACAGACAAACGTGTTTTCCTTGATATAATGCACACTGATGAAACCAGGATGTATAAAGTGTTCGTTTAAATTTCATGATTAAATACCAAATTGAATTCATATACATTTTAATTCCTGACCACAGCTGTGAATTTGATTGCAGCAATCTGAACTACACAAGCAGTGTGGCAATCATGACAGAAGCTCAGGATTATCTGATGGATGAAAGTCCGCTCCTCACCGCTGCTCATCTGGGCAAACTGCGTTTGGTTCGACTTCTGGTGGAAGGAGGCGCGCAGGTGAACGCACACAGCCAGAGAGGAGAAACACCGCTGTTGGCCGCTTGTCGAGCTCTTCGGGGTGACCAGTCTGGAACAACGATGTTGAGACTTATCAAGTTTCTCCTTAGTAACCAGGCAGACCCAAACGTACAGGACAAGGCGGGCCGCACCGCACTGATGTACGCCTGTATGGAGCGGGCCGGAGCAGAGGTGGCGACCGCTCTGGTAGCGGCAGGAGCCGATCCAAGCATGGAAGATAACAGCGGAGCTTCGGCTCTCGTATATGCGATAAACGCCCACGACCAGGACACGCTTCAAGTGCTGCTGGACGCCTGTCGAGCCAAGGGACGTGACATTATTATCATAGCTACAGATCTGAGCTGTGACGGCAGTAGCATAACGCGCCGCTATCTGAACGTTCTGCCCTCACCTGACAGCTCACCTGTGTCCTGTATGTCCCCCTCAGATATCGAGCTGAAGACTAACTCGCCAAACTCAGAAGGAGAAAACATCTTTAATTTTCGAGGAGGTGGCAAGGTGTCTCCTTCACTGCAGAGGAGCGATACTCTGAGCGGCCAAAGGCTACGCTCCGAGCCCTGTCTGGCCATTCAGAGCCTAGCCAATCTCAGCCACACCTATGAGAAAAACTCAGAGGAACAGTTTCAAGAGGAAGATAAAAAGAAAAAAGATCAACATTTCACTTCTGAGGAGGATCAGACCATCTCCTCACTTACTGGAGCTTTTCCAAGAGCGTGCCAATTAAAGAAAACGCATTTAGACCCGACAGAGAACCCATTAGGCCAAGAGCAGCTACAAAGTCGAAGAAATACTCTACCTGACCTCCAAAGCCAAACATTACTTCAACTGCCATCTTTGAAACTGACTCTGTCTAGCTCGGACACTCGTTTACATAATCCACCCGCCACATCAGCAACGACTTTGCGCTTCCCCTCCATCCACAGAAGCGGGTCGCTGCTCCTCAGGCCTCCTGGTGGACTTCTTGACTGCAATACAGTAAACAAAAAGAAATCACGGGCTCACTTTAATGCTTTCCTGCCCCCCGTTCATGCTACCGTGCAGATACCTGTGTGCAAAGACTCGAACCCTGACCTCTGACCCTGAGCCTCACATCCACTCAAACAGGAAACTCAAAGAGGCAACGGTGAGATACTCCATCACTGGATTGAGCAGGAGCAGATAGGACAGACACCAGGTTCAGAGGAGGCTCTCTTAAATCAGTCTCTGGCAATTAATTAACAATTTTCTGGAAGCTACTAATATATTTACTTTTAAGTTTGGTCCCACTTATTTATTGCCGTTTGGTTGTTACACAAAACAATTCTCTCACAAAAATAAAGCCACCGAGCACACAGACTTTCAGTTTCAGGTAAATAAGGTAAAGTTTTTCTGAGTAGCAATGTAAACAGTACAAAAACAACCATGACAAAGACATGAAATGTTTGATGCTTCACAGTTCACTTCAATAATGAACGACAATTAAACAGCAAGTGTGAAGTGAAATGCCACTTACAGAAAACAAAAGAACTGCAAAAATAATCATTGATAATAATAAACTCATGTGACTGTTGTAATTCAACAAAGTGCAATTCTAGGGGTAGGCGGTATGAACAAAAATTTATGTCAATGTATACATGTTTTTCAGTTTATATTGTATCCACGGAACAGAAAAATTTGTTATGTCTGACATTTTATTTCACTGTAACAGAACATCGTCATACCGCTCAGCCCTATGCAATAAAGGGTATGCATTGACGTCACTTTTCCACGCGAGAGCTCGCCCTGTTGAGTGACAAACGTTCAACAAAATGGCTGGTTTTCATAGCGGGTGCTGCGAAAATGCCAGTAAAACTGACTTTTATCAGCTTAAATTGAATTTAGTTGGACTTGATAGCAGAGGTGGACAATACTTAGTTACATTTTCCAAGCATCTGTGCTTTATTAGGAAGTTTGTATTGGGAAAAATTTGACTTTACTACATTCTAAAGCATATAATCATAACTGTCTACTCTTTATATGGCATATTAAAATTAATTTAATAACTAATTACATTTAAACTGTGTACTTTTACTTGAGTAAAAGTATGTTTATGTACTTAAATATTAAATGTAAAACAAAAACTTATTATTTATGAAAGGTAATAGAGTAAAAATTATGATAATATGCTTTGGAATGTATGTTTTCCAAAGAAAAACACGGATAAAATACAAATACTTGAAAAAATCATTTTAAGTAGAAAGTAAAACCTCTGCTTGATAGTGACCCTAGCAACTTATCAACCCACCTGTGGTCTGTGGACGTTGACATGAACGATCAATTTATTTCTCCTTTCGGTGTTTTTTGGCAGTCTGTAAAACGATAGACCGAATTCTTGTGAATCTCTGAGTGCATTCTATCGCACAACAGCTGTTCCCCATTTAGACGCATTTTCGCCGATGTCACGCTGCACTCAAATGTTGCCGCTCTGTCTTTTGCCACTCAGTGGGCCTAACCGCAGTCCCTCTCGCCGACGGTGACGTCATGTGCATACCTTCTATTCTGTATTTTATTTGAATATAACACTTCATCTAAAAATCAACCAGTAACCTTTCAAACATAAGTGCAGGCAGATAAACAACATGTAGGGATAGATTTCAACATGCACAACAAAAACAAACTAGTTTTTTTTTAAATACAGAAAGTTGTTGTCGTCTAAACATGTTGTGATCTCCGAGCATGTCCGGTTACCAGTGCTGCCCACTGTGCAAGCGCACGTGTCTGAGACAGTTATCCTGTCTGGAGAACATCTTACCACACAACTGACAGCGAAAGGGTTTTTCACCCGTGTGTACTCGTCTGTGTGTTACCAAGCGTGTTTTCTGCGTGAAGCCTTTACCGCACTCCTCACATCGGAACGGTTTTGGCCTTGCATTGCGCCGTGGGTGGTCCGCCATATATATATTCTGCGCGAGTGTTTTAGGCAAACGTGAGCCGGAATGAGACGATGGAAATCTGCTAAATGTATTGGAGTCGGTCGGGCCGGTTCTGGGCGCAGTCGGTGATCGTCTATGGGGATCCTGTCGTGCAGACATCAAAAGGTTGGAACTGTACTCTATGTTTTCATTTGCTGAAGCACTAAAGCTCTCGTTCTCCAGCACAACACCAGAGCCAAACAATCCGGAAGAAGACTGAGAACTTAGCGGATCTTCCATCAACACTTGTGTGACATATGAATCTGTAAAAGTCTGAGTTTGTTGATGGGACTCTTGAATAAGACCCTCAGAATGATCAAAGGCTTTCTCTGGATGTCCTCCTGACAGCCATAAATCAGAGTCATTATTGTCATTTATAACACAGTGGTTTTGTTTGTCACTCTTTTGCTCTGTCTGAACGTCACTTAGTTTTTGATCAACAAGTTCTTCTACCTGTTCAATCTTCATCTCAAACTCCAATCCACTGAGGTCCTCTTCCTCGGCCGGGGTTCCTCTGGTTTCCTCTGAAGGTTTAAATGGCTTGATCACCTCCTCTCTTCTTAAATGATGTGAATTAATCTCTGATGAAATGCTCGGCTTCTCCTCTGAAAGCTCTTTCTCTGGACTGGTCATGATGCTCTTATCCTGACCTTCAGCCCTTGACTCTCGTGAACAGACCACCACACCTGCAGTGGAAAACCAAAACTCGATATGAGAGTTTAAAGAGCCCCTTTCATGTATTTCAACTTTTTAACTCTAGTTACAGTATAATGTAGCAGTTTTGAGCATAAAAGGGATGTGCAGAGTTACAAAGCTCACAGTCCAATTTAAAGGAAGATATTTCCTTTAACCGAAGGCCTTTTTAATGTACTACAGTAAACGCCTGAGATGTAGTTCCACAGTTATTTTCGTGACCTGATGACGTGGACGTGTGCATTTGAATAATGCCCGCCCACTAGCTGCTTATACCCGCCTACTTGCTGTTGTCAAAGAGACCTGATTTGTTAAATAGCCCAAGTCTATATGCTAACGGTATTGCTGTCATGCTTTTACACAGTGAACAAAAGTAACAGGTTATGTGACAGACAACTAGTCCAGTTCTCTTCAGTAGGCTACACAGCAGAGCTTCACCGAAAATTACTACAAGTGGCCACGATCAGACTGCTGCACCTGTGCTCTCACTCTGTCTAAAAAGCCCCGCTGTGACAAAGCGGTTTTACATTACAGACACTAAATATTAGGGATGCACCGAATATTCGGCCACCGAAAGACTTTTATCACCGAAACAATATGGCCGAAATGTTGTGATGACGCAAACAGAAACCGCGACCTGCACGTGCTTGTCTGAAGCTGAAGCAACATGTATGCGGCGTGGATGTATTTAATCGCAAAAAGGCGCTAAAGTACGCACAGAGGCACCTGCGGTTGTGTCCGGTCCAGACTAGGGATTTTAACCGATGACCGTTTGACCGATGGTTGACCGTATCAACGTTAACCGGTCAAAGTTGTCGGTTGTCGGTTAAAAAAAGGGATCTGTAAATTAGGCTATTATAGACAGTGGACTAAACCATGGGCGTCGGAAGCAAATGAAAAGTGGGTGGGTCCCCACATATCCCCCCCACCCCCGAAAAATACATTTACTGCAATATTTGACATTTTCATGTTTCCTTTAAATTAGCCTGAAAATTTGCGTTTATTAAATTAAAGACAGTAGCCTATTGCGGTCGAAATTCTGGTAATAGCCCTTTAAATATTTTGCAAATAATGACAGATGTCATGTTTCATTTATCTTTCTCTGTGTCATTTTTTTCTCTACTCTGCTGACAGTAGGCTACAATGTTTATTTTTTTTTTTGAGGAAATAAAAGGAAAAACGAATGAAGGTAAACTGATACAACTTTTGTATACCTTTTTTATTTGTTATACACAATCTCTCTTTCTCTCTCTTAGAGAAATATAAATGTGAGATTCTGGAAATGAGATCACTTTATTTTATGGTATCCGTCGGGAAACAATGCTGTCATAAGAGTTTGAGCATGTGTAGCCTACTTCTAAAACACAATCGATTAAACAGAGGTATGACTTTATGAATTATCTGCAAATGTACCTCGCAAATAATAAAAATATGTGAAGACGTTCATATCGTAAATGAAAAGTAATTGGCTTCTGTAAAAAAAACTTGAAAATTATCCAGCGATCGTGCCATAATCAAAATAAACTATTTTACAGCAGTAATAATATTTTAACGAGTAGCCTACACTTTTAACGTTTGAAAGGAACCCCATTTAGTGCTGTGTTAATTATCATTAAAAGCAAAACGGGAGTCTCTGTGCCTCCGCGACAGACGCAATTCTTCTGGCATCTCTCCTCATCATCTCCTCCTTTTTTTCTTCTGTGTCTTGAACTTGGGGCTCGAGTCCGAAGGTTCGAGCTGCCTTTAAGAACACCAAGCTAAGTTTGTTTACCGTTAATTATTAAGACTAAATGGGCAGGCAAACTCGTGAAACAATGAAAGTAAAATAATCCGCTTTAATATGGTTTTACACGTCTATAGAAAATATACTATAAATAAAGCAGTTATTAATTTTCCTAATGCATGGTTTTTTGACATTTACTTCTGTGAACAGACAAATGCGCTAAATTAGAAAAAAAGTGGGTGGGTCCATTATCATTGGTCTTAAAAAGTGGGTGGGTCCTGTCCCACCCACGTATAATGGTTCCGACGCCCATGGACTAAACTCTACTACAGTTAGTCATCTCTTTCTTTCCAAGATCTTTTGGTGTGAAGTGAACAAATTGAACAAATCCCTCACACTCAGTTTTTCATTACTGGTCTGTTTGTACTTTATAAACCAATAAAAAAACATTTGGCGCAAGGTCACTGCTTTTGGTTTCGCATGCTCACAAGGTTTGCGAAAAGTAAATGCTACAGGCTATTTTTTGATAAATTCCTTTATTCGAATAGTAAATAAAATACAGCAATAAAATAATTAAAATTAAAGTCTCTCCTGGTTGTGTTCCAAATTATTCACATTTATGTCTCTTAGGCTAACAGTAAAGTGCAGAGTAAGTTTTGTTTCTGTAAATCCTCAGCCATGATTTTTACCACTTTATTAAAGGTATTGCGGAGGATTTTCTATTTCCGGGTGGATCATCAACACTATTGGTCCTCCTAGTTGTCAATCAGGAGTGTTGTGCAATTGCATTTTTTAAAAATGTGGATAAGGCGGTTCTTTTTTAAAATTCGAGAAAATCCTCCGCTATACCTTTAAGTTTTGCTTTGTAGAAAGCATTTCTTTAAAGTGAATTTGGTTTTGTATAAATTGTATCTTAATTTTAATAAATGTTTCATCAACCAAATGCATGTATTTAATAAATAAAAAGCAAATATAGCAGAGTATATAATTACGGGTCCGTGCATGAAGGCGCCGGCACGGCGCGTTCACTTGCATTGCATTGTTAATTAGAACGCACCTCATCATAAATAAATAAAACTCAGCGTAGGCCTATATGCCTCATACAAGCATTAAATATCTTTGCTGCATTTGTTCTAGAACAAAAACAGTGCGAGACCTGCTTTGGCCGGTGCTTTTACACATTCTGAAGGTGTCCGTTTAATCCATTGGTTTTATTGTGTTGCAAGTCTATTAGGCAACATTCCGCATAAGATGGGTTTAGATTTGGAAATACATTACATCTATATTTAAGTGGTAACAGAAAAGGTGATGATGATCATCCTATGTCTTTATTATTACTACCCCAAACTAAAGCGCAGTCTCTTCTGAGCTGTCATTTTATTAAATGAGCCGTGGCAATTTTCAAATGAGCTTCACAAACGCCTTTATTTTCAAGTTCAACGCGATCACCTAGTACCTAAACTATTTCGAAACTAAGCATGGCGCCGCGTTTGCGGGACTTATGTTTCGTGCTGTAGGGGATTTAAAAAGTATTGTGAGGTCTGTGTGTGTGTGAGCCGGAGGCAGAGCGCACAGAGATGCCAGTTGCGAAATTGCAGGCGCGGCTCGAAATGGCTGTTATTTTAAATAGCATAGCATATTTTAAACTAATAGGCCTATCGGTTAACCCGTTTCAACCGGCTAATGAGGCTCGGTGGCCGGTCAAGAAAATTTTTCGTTTTCGCCATCCCTAGTCCAGACGTGATCATCACAGTGAGTACGCCCTTCAAAGATCAGAACTCTTGATGTGTAAACTTTAGAGAGAGTCGCGCAAATGTGTCTCATACTGTATAGTCCATTAACATACATGTGCCGAATAAAGCAATGAAAAACAACGTAACGTTTTTATGCTGCGCTGTTTGGGATTCGCCTTCGTTCTCTGTGTGCCCGCGCGTTTAAGTGCCCTCAATAGTGCAAACACGAGTGAGACGCAAACAAGCAAACGTAAAATCTTTCTGTTATTGACAGGGCACATATAAACAAAATTATCTCCAAAGTATTCTTTTTCTAATAAAAACATTTGTTTATGTCTTAAGTGTATGTATAGATTACAGTCATAAACCAGTCTCTGCTTATTTAAAGAGACCTCAATTAACCTACTTAAGTCTAACAAAGAGACAAATAGCTCTAAAAATAATAATATATTTAATTTATACCATAAAGACAGTGTTATGACTCATTTAATTTGATTTCTGTACCAAATGCTAATGTTAGCCCTTATTAATGTGCAGCTTTGTTCTTTTTTATAAATGTTTTTAATTTCTTTATTTGTTATTAGATTTTTCCCACCCCCTTTTTGCTGATCTGAAAAATAATCTGATCCGTGCCTCAAAAACTGTAATGTGATCTGAACCTTGAGTTTTGTGATCTGTCACATACCCGTAGTAAAGTTAGTACACACTGATAGCCATAAATGCATTTGTACTAATAATTGGCATAATAATTTGTTTCGGTGTTTCGGTTTCGGTTTTTCGGCCTTGGTTACCTCATTTTCGGTTTTCCGTTTCGGCCAAGAATTTTCATTTCGGTGCATCCCTACTAAATATCTATGCAGACACTTAAATGAAGAATTGTAATACACCGATTATTTATTTAGGGGGTTTACCTTTATTTCTAAATATGGAAAAATTACAGAGGTTTGAATTTTCATGACTCTGTTGTTGCAGCCACAATACCTCCGAAGTGTAAGGTTGTTTCAAATTAAGCATTGTGAAGCATCCTGCTCGATTCGTCCTTGGGAAGGAGTTTCTGTTAGATTTGTTTCTTTCTGCAAACTCTCTAAATCTGATTCAGGCTCAAACTGCAAGGTAATACAGATGCAATAGCCTACTAGAGGCAGTTTACAGAGAAAATTGTGTTTGATTATCTGTACACGCATGAGAAACCGAAAACCGATTATGGTAATGGACATTTCGAACGCTACAAGGATTGACCAATCACAATCGTTTAGAATCCCTGACCAATCAGAGTGTACTTGGCGTTTGTGGGGGTGGGGCTTTGAAGAGACGCTCTGCAATCAAGCGTTTTAAAGCCCGGTATACACTGTGCGATTTTAAATAGTCTTTTAGGATTGTTGCTTGCCACACTGTGCGATTAAGATCGTAATTAAGTCCATGTCACACTATACGATATCAGTTTCCATCAATGTCAGACTGTACGAGTTTAAAGACTTTTAAAAATCGGACGCACGCAAACAAACGCATCCGCAGTTTTACGCCATCGATTGACGACGGCTGGGAAAACACACGCTGAAGCGAAGGCTAACAAACCGAAACAACATCTACTGTTCATTTTAATCATGACTTGTCTCGAAAATAAAAAGAAGACAAAACGAAGGAGACGAGTACCTGGCATTTGAATTTCCAGCGCGATTTCTCTCCAGGCTGCTTCATTTTTATCCTATCGTGGTAGAGTGGCGATGACACGTTGTACAAACACTCTTTATTGTTTCCATAACTCCACAAGTTTCTCCTCCTGCTGTACAGTCTACCTGGTTCTTTTTTACATTTGTCTGCATTGATTTGTTGGTGTCGCCGCACTTACTGTGTCATTGGGTTCTGTGCTTCTATTAGTTATTGAGCTGCCGGTTGTCGTAGGCAGCTGTCACACAGCAGGATTGTATCTCAAAATTTCTGAAACTGTCAGAATTTTGTCGGAGGATAATTTTGATCGCAGCGGTCATTAATCGGCTGTCTGTGAACATGTCAAACTAGCAATCAAAGACGGCAGATTTTAGCCTGGGATTCCAGAAATCGTTTAGGATTTCAAAATTTGTCCCAGACAGCTAAATCCTGGCTGAAATCTCACAGTGTGCACCGGGCTTTAGAGAGAAAGATGTTGCAAATATCTATATTATGAGAAAAATAATGCGTTTTTTTTACTTTAATTCAAACAACAGTATTGTGGTAGACCACAACAATAAATATATAAACTTTTTTTGTAGTCATTTTAGTGGCTCTTTGAGAGCTGGCTTTAAAAGTTTACTATAAACCAGTTTTTAAATCTGAATTTGTGAAGCAGTAAACATACACAAACCCATCAATGCTATAATTATTATATTATAGTGGAAGAATTATCTGTATTAACGAATTGAATTGTTGTTTATTCGGTGTTAAATCTCTGTCTTTTATCGTAGTTTTGTAAATGCGCTACAAAAATTTTGATCTGTGCTCTTTAAGTTTTAAATGACAACATTTGGACAGAACTGTAACCCTTACTTGTGTCCATCATCTCCACCTGTACGGCCACAGAGCTTCTGTCTGTAGTAAACCGCTGTAGTTTAGTCTCGGTGAGGATCAGTCGAGCTTTCAGTCCCTGGATCTCCTCGTTTCTCCTCATGATCTCCTCATGCAGAGCAGCAGCGTCGTCCTCCAGCAGCTGACCGATCTCCGCCACCGCCGCCTTCACTAACACATCCATGATGGCGGAGATCTGCGCCTGTAACATCACTGCGCAGCTCATCATCTCAATAAAACAAAATCAAATATGTTATAAATATTAAAACGACATTTAAATCACTGCGACGACTAAAACAACACACACAAACATCGCTCGCGCACGTCTAACAGACGAACTTCCGGTTATGCGCAAACATCCGCCAAATTAAAAGACTTCATAGAAATGTTGTTTTAATTAAAAAGCTTGACTTGGCTATAGAATAAATTAGTTTAGGTCTGCGAACAAGTAATATTTTAGAAATATTTTGTTTCTTTCAAATATTTTACCCTAAGTTTTGTTGCACACGCCCACGCACGCACGCACGTGAGATCAACATTGCTCCAGTTCAGTTTTCAATTCATCCTTTAGCAGCACAAAGCAGGCAGATGTCTCTCTCTCTCTCTCTCTCTCACTCTCTCTCTCTCTCTCTCTCTCTCTCTCTCTCTCTCTCTCTCTCTCTCTCTCTCTCTCGTGTTTTTTGGGTAAGAAAACATACATATGATTTAAATAGATATTTCCCTTTTCATTGATGAACAGGTTTGCATGTAAAAAAATCACAACACTGTATTTAAAAGATTTATTTAATGAAATTTTAATACAATATGCTGCATGTGCTACCTAATAATTATAGTACTATAGTATTCTTTTATGTATCTATACAAAATACCATGTTACAGCCATCTGAGACAAGTCCTACTTGCATTTATGTTTTTAGATTCAATGATACTATCACTATGTCTTATATGGTTTAACTGTTTGTTCTCAGACAATCAATCTACAAACTAAACCAAATAAAATAGTATGCTTGTCAGATCTTAAGTAGATATAAGATGATCATTTTATTATCTTTCACCATGTAAAGTGAAACCGAGGACGAGACAAACAGACCCAGTCCCGGTAGATGTGAAAGTCGGCACACCTCTGATCTACTGGCCGTCCTTCAACGTTATGCCCAGCTGATACCTGACCAACGATCACCGGCAGAACCGCTTAATCTCCGCTAAATCTCCATTTCCGTTCTCCCAAGGGTTTTTCCCTCCTAGGACTTATTTTTCCTCGGATAAAAGCCCGGGGTTTTTTTTTTCTCCTAGGGGGTTTTTCACCCCGGGGAGGCAGCCTTTTTGGGCTTTACCTAGCTTCCTCTTCTATACGTTGCTTTAGTAATACGTGCAATTATAATATTGAGTCATAGCCGCAGCAAATTTAACTGCTCATGCTATCATGTATTCTGTTGTGCTATCTGTCGTTTTCTGTGCTTTTCACTGCTTCTATTTATGTAAAGCTGCTTTGAAACAATTGACTTTTGTGAAAAGCGCTATATAAATAAAATTGAATTGAATTGAAAAGTCTGTTTTCAAATGTCTTGGCCTTAACCCTTAATGTAGGCTACATTTTATGAGAGATTGCAGGGGTGTGACAGATCCACTTAAGCGGCACTTTAGTGGCCATGTTAAAATTGCCTTCTATAAAACATCATTTGCTCAGATAGCCCTCTCAGTGAAAGGTGTCAAATTTTGGAATTGATTACCTGATTAAATCTGCATCAAGTTTTAATTTAAAAAAGCAACGAAACCCACGGTTAAAGGAACAGTTCACCCAAAAATGAAAATTCTGTCATCATTTACTCACTCTCATGTTGTTACAAACCTGTATAAATGTCTTTGTCCTGATTAACATGAAGGAAGATATGTTGAGGAATGTTTGTAACCAAAATGTTTGTGGACCCCATTTACTTCCATAGTATTCTTTATTCCTACTATGGAAGTGAATGGGGTCCACGAATGGTTTGGTTACAAACATTCCTCAATTGCAATTATTGTAATGGACTAAAAAAAGCCCTTCTAGGGACAAGTGTTGCAAATTAGCTTGAGCTACAAGCACTATTATACGTGCATTGGATGGCAGTTGTTGCAGTTTATTGTATCTGTTCTTATGCAAATAAAATAAATGAAAAATACTTTTTAGCGAAATTCAATACAATAATAATAGCATGGAAGTAACAAAATCAAATGTCAACAGATTCCAGAATTACATTGAAAATATAATCTTTTTTAAATTGCATTGAAGTGAAAATGTACTGCAGAAGATGAAAAGATACGATTTAAAAGTGTGTTTTTTGCAGCTTAAACACTACCAAATATTTAGGCAACGAGTTGAACAGGAGAAAGAACAGGACCCATGTAAGTGTATGTGGTCAACTACAGCTTTTAAATGATTACATTACTAACAGAAGACAAAACTGCTATGGTCAATATTATTTGTGCCCTTAAAAAATTACCTGCTTCATTGGCTATGCAACAAACAGCTAATTGTCCAATGACTTGCCTAATTAACCCAATTAATCATCTAAGCCTTTAAAATGGGCTTTAAGTTGAGAATTAGTATCTTGCAAAACAACAAGTAAACTGTTATCATGGTAAAGACAAAAGAACAGGCATGGACAGGCCAAGACATAGTAATAGACTAAGATGTTGCCGACCAAAAAAACGTAATTTCTGAAGAAGAGCTAGACGGAAGTTTGCCAAGGACAACCTGGAGAAAAATACATGCTGGAAATGTGTCCTTTGGTCAGATGAGACAAAACTAAAGCTCTTTGGACACAGAGATGTTTCTTATGTTTGGAGGAAGAAGGGAGAGGCAGGAGCGTTCCCACAGTGAAACATGGCAGTAGGAGTATAATGATGTGGTGATGCTTCAGTGCATTTGGGACTGGAAATCTTGTCAGGGTCAAAGATAACATGAAAAAGGAAGACTACGAGAAGATTTTGAAAGACAACCTCAGGCAATCTGCAACAAAACTTGGTTTAGGTCTGTGTTTTATCACAGGCTGTTATCAAACAAAAAGGACACAACAGTGACCATTAACATCAGAGGGCTACGGTTTTGACCAGTTTTTATTTCTGGTTTTAATTTTGCTTCGATTTGTATAACAAACATTCCAAGCTTCCTAAATAAACTATTTTATTTTTATAGAAAATGTTTTCAATCTGTTAAACAGCACTTGGGAATTATTTGAAAAAGACAAACATTTTCTTTAACTGTATTACGTTCATCACGGCAAGACACAGTGGTTGTTTCTCAGTCATTTTCCGTAAGATTAAATGGAAATGATTTTAAAGTAATGGCTTTATTATAACATCTGCATAAATCTGATCTAAAGCAAAACAAAGGAAACAAATTAAACACCCTTCATTCTTCATATTATATAAATCCAAAATATAGCATGCAAACAAACGTAAGGAAAACAACAACAACAAAAAATCTAGTTAGAAAAAAAATAATGGAAAAAAGTCATATGTAAGAAAACAGCATCAAGTTATATTAGAAAACTGTTGAAAGTCTTATACAAATACTTCAATGTGACCAGTAAACCAGGAGTAATATTTCATCATTAATCATCCACAACTCTAGAAAAGAAGTCTTCATTGCTACATACCCAAATGACCCTTTCAGTACATATTATATATCTGAAAAGTGTTCAATTGCACAGCAGTTTAAATGTGTTTTTAGCAAACGATTATATCATTTCTTTCTTTCTTTCTATTTGAGTCCGTATGACCAAGGCTACCAATACACATATGCCTCATCTTCAGTGTGGCTGCGCTGGTGGAGTTTAAGGGAGTTTAAATGAGAGTAAGATTTGCCGCATTCTTCGCAGCTGTACGGTTTCTCTCCGGTGTGCGAGCGCTGGTGTGATATCAGATGAGAGTTGCAGTAAAAGCCTTTGCCACACTGTGGGCAGGTGTACGGTCTCTCTCCGGTGTGGATCCTTTGGTGGATCTTCAGGTAAAAGCGTGTGGTAAAAGTCTTGCCGCACTGAGCGCAGCGCGAGCTTCTCTCGGCCACGCCGTCGCCTCTGTGATCCGATGCCGGTGGAAGAGCGTCGTTAGCGGAGCGCTGGGAAAACTCTGAAGTTCTGTACGGCTCTTTGACGTTAAAATCTTCTCTTTGGTTTGGAGAAAGTGGACCTGCTGTAGCATGAGGAGAAGTGTCCAGACTCTGAGCTTCTGAGTTTAAAGGGCACTCCTCCAAAACAGGCGAATTCCACAAACCGCTGGGCTCCATTTTATTTGTTAGGATAAATTCACCACCTACACATTGAAGGACAGAAAATACAGTGGTGGGCTCAGAACCAACGGGATTTTTCTCCATGAGTGGCATTGGCTTGCTTACTGGGAGACTGCTGAAATGAGGTTAGGTTAGGGCTTTGTTTTGCACACTACATTAATAATACTGCTTTCATTATTATGGTCCAAAAGATTTCACATTAATTCAATTCAATTTTATTTATATAGCGCTTTTCACAAGTGTTAATTGTTGCAAAGCAGCTTTACATGAGAAACATTAGTATTAGCCTACTCATTAAATTATTTGATTAGAATCACTGTAAGAGAGGATTTGTTGGTTCATCATGGAGAGGTGGGTTGCCTTGAGATTTTGGGTGACAAGTGTGTCTCTTTGTGCTTGCTGGTATTTTGGGTCAGGTTAACTTGGGGTGTTGGAGAGGCCGGGTAGCTTACTTACATTAGGCTAAGCTTAGCTATCAAACCAGCGCATGTACTCCATTCTAATCTATATTCAAAAATTTCCATTCTTGACTTTTCTTTGTTTCTACTCTATATGAAGCTGCTTTGTAACAGTTAACGATAAATACATTTTAATTCAATTAAATAAAAATGGTCACTTTGACCCCAAGTAACAAGCAACATTTGGACACATTGGAACATTTAAGATTAAATTGCTTTACTAAACCTTCATCTCTGAAAGTGAAGTAAGCGGTAAACAGCTCATTCATAACATTGAATCCCATCTCATGATAACATTGATAACGTAACGATAAAATCTTAGCATACAGTAGTTTACACAGGACTGGTGGGAAGTGTACATTGATACACCTTTCTTCATTCTACATGTAATGTGGTTTATTTTGATAGGTGACCTGTCTTTTTAGTGTTAAGAGAGGGTAAGCTATGAGCGACTGCATTGCACCTTCACCAGTCCAGATGTGTTAAAGACATTGAAGACAAATTCTTTTCAGCTTGCCACTATAAATCGATATTTTTCTGCACTAACCAAGTTAATTTTGCCAAGATACTTGTAGAGAAGATAGACAATATGTTATAAAATAATTTTAAAAAATTAATTTTCCTGGTACCATCCCAGAATTATATTGGGCAGATTTTCCAGATATTTTACCAGATTTATGGGGCAGACGTGGGCTAATGGTTCAAGTCAAGAGTTGTTGGTTCAAGTCTCACAGTTGGCAGCTTGCGACTGTAGTGCACTTGAGCAAGGCATCTTACCCTAAAAAGTGATAGCTGCTCACTGCTCTGGGTGGGTTCATGTATGTGTGTTCACTTATCACTGGGATGGTTTAAATGCAGGGGTCACATTTCAAGTATAGGTTACCATGCATTAGTTATTTTGTAACTTTCACACTTCATGCACGTCATACATCATATTACATTTTTATATATATATATATCCTTTCTTTTAAAGAGGCCCTTCCACATAAAACCGTTTTTACTTGTATTTTTTTATATGTTTGAAAAGCTTATCGGTGTGACGTGGAACTGATCGAGGTCATTACTATTCATGAGCTCTTCAACTTGAGACCGCGCCCACATATTTCGTGTAGTTGAGTTAGTTTTCATAACAAGTTACAGCAAGGATGGCTAAACGTCAACCGTACCGTATTCGGGCCATTGTTTTTGTTGAGAGACATCATTCCTATTAAACGAGGGAATCATAACAGTTGCTACATGTTTGGATGTTCAGAAGAACGCTGGATTTGAAGAGAGACTGCGATTAAAAAGCAATGCTCCTCTATCAGTATTGGATCCGGACAGAATGGCGCAGCTTATGTGAGTAAAACACTTTAGTACTATGTGTCACTGTGGCGGCCGGTGTTTTCTCTTCCGAGGGACGCGAATTCATGCTGCACACACGTTGAAAGGGTTTATGATAAAAGACACGCGTGTGTGTGTGTGAGTAAAACGCTTTAGTACTAACTTATGTGTCACTGTGGCGGCCGGTGTTTTCTCTTCCGAGGGACGCGAATTCATGCTGCACATCAAATGTGATAAAAGACACGTGTGTGTGTGTTTGTGCGTTCGTAACACGCGCATCGAAGGGTTTATGTAAAAGACGTGTGTGTGTGTGTTTGTGTGTGTGTTTTTGTGCGTGGGTTTACGATAAAAGACACGTGTGTGTGTGTGTGTGTGTGTGGGGGGGGGGGGGTTTTGTGCGTGGGTTTACGATAAAAGACGCGTGTGTGTGTCAAAAGGGTTTATGATAAAATATGCGTGTGTAAGAAAGACACTGTGTCTTAAGACACTCACTTAACATTAAACTGATTACACATGAGATTAAATTGAAAGTTAGTTTGAACAAAAAACTGTTATCCAATCATAGCAGTGGGCGTTTACTTCCAAGTCGTCAATGCAGCCCGCCCATTAAAACGGATCATTTCTCTAACCAGCTTCAAAATCAGGGTACAAAATAGCCTATTACTTATTGCTTTTGATGTTTTTGGATGTAAAAACCATGCAAACGTCATGAGTAGACCTCAGACAACAGTATTAAACAATAAAAATGACAGAGGAAGGGCACCTTTAAAGTGCACCCCTTTCATTGCTAAAAAGGTACATTATTTTGTGTATTTGGTATAATACAATGTGTTTGCATGTTTTATTATTCAAAAACACATTACTTTCCACATACTATTAATTTTTTCTAGCTCCAGATTTGCCTGTCTTCCTGAAAAGTAAAAAGCTTATGGATTTGAAAGCTCTGTGTCCCTGATTGGCCAGTTAATCTGTACGTTGTGATTGGTCTGAATACCTCTGATGTCAGTTGGAAATGTGACGCTCCTTACCATGTTCGAAAGATTTGCTCAAAGTGAACTTACAGGCTATGAGTCCAAGTGGTAGGAGTTATGATAATGTCGGTTTATCCATGTCAACAAGCCCAGGAAAGAAACTGTTGGCTTTTTTTAGAGATTTACGTTGGAGAAAATAACTTGCGTAATAGTTTTATTTTGGGGTTTGTACCTTTTGCATATCGTTAACATGAACTAATACACACTTACACACCAAAGGAAATGTAAAATGGTGAATCGGACCATTGGTGCTCTTTAAGTTATTTCTGACCACAAAAGTCACATCATAAGGCAAGTTAGTTAGACTGGTGATGATATGACGAGGTCTCTTACCATCTATAGTGTTTTCTGTTCTTCCACTATTGTCCATCTCGTTCATATCTAGAGCCAATGCAGGAGACAGTAAGAATAAGATCAGCAGAATAACCATTTAAACTGATATAAGCTAAAACAAAACTTAATCATGTATATTTGAACTTTATACGGTCATGATGGAGATTAGATTAGAACAGAACAAGCATGGTTAGTTAAGAAATGCGCTCATATTTTACCATTATGTTTTGCAATAAGGTCCCAATGTCCGTCCTCCATCTGTTCCTCTTTGATTTGAATGGATTTGATCCCATCTGCCTGTGTTTGGGAACATCACAGAATCAAGGCCCTATACTCTAATAAAGAAAACATTATTAAATGAGATTAGTAACTAATGAATAAAGTATTTCTTACATTCAGTGGGAAAGTGTGCACAGAGGAATCACGTGTGCATCTAGCTGTGTGTCCTTCATCTTGAGTTTCATTCGACTTCACAAGATCAAGGTTTATCTCTGATGAGAAAAGTTAATGGTCAGAAAAAATATCCAACAAGAGTTAAAGCTAGACAGGTGACAAATAAATAGTCCAATTAAAAGTCTACATTATGTCATCATCAATTTTTTGTGATAAGAGTGCTTTGTGGCCACAATTTCCCAATCAAGGTTAGGCAAGTGTTACTCAATAAAGAAAGTCAAGTGTATTCGTCCCTAAAACGAACCAATGAAATACTGCTTTGACATCTCAAAATAACCTCTAGTCATTTTTTTTCCTAATTTGATATTTTTATCTTGAAGATATAAAGCTCTATTGTACGGTAGATGTCAGTTTTTGGTAAATCTTGCTTTATATTTTGGCGTGCTTTTTTCAATAATAAACATACCTTCCACTTTGTTAGGAGATCTTGTTGGATACAATTCCTAACAACCAGGGTCCAAACACACAAATGATTTATAAACATCTGTTTAGAAACAATCCATATACTTTCATGTATTGGTATATTTAATTCGAGTCAATATAATATGCAGCCAGGCCATTTTCTGTGATTGCAATTCAGACACAAGTGAAAGTCCTAATTCATAATTCATTTACATTTGTGTGATTATTATGAATATTACTATGTTATATTGGCAGTAAATTCAATGAATTTTCACTATTACTACTATTACAGTAACTGATTAAAAATTACCATTTACTTTTCTGGTAACACTTTACAGTAAGGTCGTAGTTAACATTAGTAACATTAGTTAATGGATTAGCTAACAAGAACTAACAATGAATGAGCAATACATTTATTAATCAAACAAAAGCATGTATAATGTTTGTTTTAGGATTTCCTAATACAAAAGTCTTTGACAAAACATGGTTTTTTTTTTTTGGGGGGGGGGGGTTACTGTCACATGTTTGTTCATTATGTTAACGTTAGATAATATACAATGAACTAACATAATCTAATTTATTTGAATTCACTAACATTAACAAGGATTAGTAAATGATAAAAAAAACTTTATTCTTCTTTGCTAGTCTATGCGTTTAATAATTAATATCAGTTAAAGGGTTGAAATTAAAGCTTCTGTAGAAAATATTAAAATGATCCCTGCTGAATCCTAATGGTCTTAAAGAACCCTATATCATGAACAATTAAAACTATTAGAAAACTAATGCATGCGTGTGTTAGGGCCTTATTTCAGTAAGATTTAATGCTTTCAAGCGGTTTCTGAAATGCGTTCCCATCCGCCAGCGATAACATCACACCAATAGAAACGATAACACAATTTTGTCACAGGCACCAACTCTAAATGATTTCTGTGATGGTCGCAATAGTTTGATTAATAGTAAGCAGTCATGGGATTATCTATTAATCTACGTGGAGGATACAGATGATGTCATAATTTCAAACTCTATGTATTCTTGTTGTGACTGAGGTGTGCGCGTGTACCTCGCTGTCCGGTGTTACCGGCTTGTGTTCCCACTGATCGCAAGTTCGCTCGGTTCTGTCGGACTGATCTCAGTTCACTCTCTGTAAACTGCAGTTTGAGCAGCAGATTCTCGACCTCCATCTGTCTCCGTGAGATCTCCTGCTCGACCTCCATCTGTCTCCGTGAGATCTCCTGCTCGACAGCTCGACTCATCTCCATGAGGGCGCATCTGGAGAAGCGCTCGATGATCGTCGCCAGATGCGTGTGGATATCAACATTGGCGGTGGACATGATGTTGACAGATCTATCAGAAATCTGTGTAATGTTCGTAAGAAGTGTGACTGTAAATACTCTCCCAACTGAACTCTTTTGTTCAGTCGGGTGTTTTCAGTAATGTTTCAGCATGTATCAATGATGTTTACATGGGTTCATGAAGCAGCAGCCCACTTCCGGCCCGGGTAAAGTGACGTCGCACGCCAACTGACCAAACGCGTAGGCGGAACTTGCTTGAAGGGGCAGCCAGGGGGCAGTCCCCCAGACAGATGCTTTTTATTTTTTATATATGGGCTATTTTATTAAGAATCACTCATTAAAAGATGTTGAGTTCATTATAAATTTTATTTAATTTCTTTGTAAATTTCACATCCATAAATGCAAGTTTACAAAAGGCAAACCTCTTTTTATGATGCTTAAAAAGGAGATAAAAATGTTTGTAGATGTGATGTCAAAATCTAAAAATAGTAAAGCAATCAAAGTGTTTAATATATGCTCCTCCTTTAACATTTTCGCATAATATTAAAGGTAAAATATAATAAATGGTGCTGACCTATAATGTATATTTTCTGTATTCAAATTGCATTGTAATATCCTTTGGAATGGTATAATATAATGAATATCTTTTTCTAAAATGTATATCTAACTATGTACCCTCCTGTTGTGTTTTTTCTTTTTACTCTTTTCTTGTGTTTTTTTTCTCTTCTTCTTGTTCCTTCTTGTTGAGGCATGTGAATTTTTTCTATTATATGATATATGGCACTGTACATGCTATCTGTTGTTGTTAATAAAGCATATAAAAAAAGAAGATGCTTTTTATAGTTAGTTTACTATAAATTACTATAGTACTTTTAATACAGTTTACTGTAGTACATTTACTATAGTATGGTTCAAAAACACTATAGTATTTACTAGAGTAATTTTACTAAATTTTTCTATGGTGATTTTACTATATTATACTATAGTATTTTTTTCATTTGGCATGGATATGCATAAAACATAATTATATTTTTTATAATAGTTTTTAATTGAAGAAAATATAAGAAAGCAATGAATGTAAAACAATACAATGAGACAGTTTAAATCTGCCATTTCCTGAGGTGAACTTGAGAGTTTATATATTTATTTCAGACAGAAATCTTTTGGATTAGTTTATTGCGAAATTTGGACAAATATTATCGCTTTGTGCCAGCGCAACAGGATAGTTTTAAATTTATGTAGTATTTTAATTTTAATAAAAACCAGGGGACCCCACTAATTTATATTTTTGTGCTTTATTGGGGGTTCCTTAAAGCAGGAGGTCCGAGACCAATATTGATTTCACTTAATTTTTAAATGCTATAAAACATGTTTTTATGTACACTTTAACGATGTGAAATTTTGCCATTAAAATAAAAACTATTAAAATAAGTGTGGGTTTGTTTATCATTGGAGATTAAAAACATATAAGAACATCAATCCACTGTAAAGTACATTTTTCTTTAACATTCTTTAAGAAAAACCCTATCCCAGAATCATCCAACGGTTTGACGTCATACGACGATTGGTCTGCGCAACCGCGCCGTGTAACGTCGTCGACTTATATGATCAGCTGATCTGTGTCATGTGTCCATAGCAACCGTCTCTGTTTTTTGGGCATTTGTGTAGAAAATGTCGTGATGTAAACTGAACCGGACTATTTGTAAAGTACATTTATTTATTTATTTCGAAAAGGCGATCATCTACAGCTGCGACTATTTGAAGGCGTATCAACGATTTAGACAGAACCGATGGCAGAGAAGCGCCGGTCCGGTACCGTGATGTCCGAGTCAAAGTCAGGCAAATGTGAGACGGATGAAGAGTTTCTGTCTCAATCCGGAACGAGTGCGCTGCTCAGAGGAGCTCTCCTGAAGCTGCTCGAGTCCAGATCCGAGGACCCCGTCGGGTTTCTGGCCGAACATTTCGGTCATTTGTCGTCTGAGGTGGATGATGGAGGTTCGGAGCATCAGACTGTGATCAGATCGCTGTGGCACCTGAGCCTGGCCCATCATTCACAAAGGTCACAAAACACTTTTACTTCTGCATTGGGTTTTCATACAAGAACTAGAAACAGAACTGATCTCCAGTGAGCTCTGAATGATGAAAGCTTAATTTATGTGTTTTTATGATTCAATGTCATTTTAAACCGATTCCTTTATTGATTTACTAAAAACTGTGATAGATGAATTCTCTTGGGGCGATTTTTATACTACTGTTGGACTCAGAGGTTTAGGGATTAACCCATCAGAGAAATTCTCATAGATTTAATGATTAAGATGGTTTTAATAGAAAATCTAATTTGTACTTGTAGTAATGTGTTAGAATGTTATCTGGAGGATCTGAATCCCATTGAAATACACCCCAAAACACATAAAACATAAAGGCATTTTCTAATGGTTGTAATGGAACTTTTCTATAGTTTTATCAGCAAGGTATTCAGGTGTAGATAGTCATGTGATCAGTGGTTAAATCATAGCATTTTATTTCTTTAATGTGATACAGATCTGCGTTCAACAACAACGTTCGAGTGGCGTATGAGCTGCTGACGCAGAGCGGCCCTCGTCAGCGCTGTATCGGAGGGGTCCGTGGGGCCCTGTACACAGAGACGCTCCGGTGCCTGTGCAGCGAGGGAGGGCTCTCGGCCTCCACCGCCTCACCCCTGCTGTGGCGAATCCGGTGCCACGATTACGAGGCCGTGCCGTTCGAGCTTTTCCGGCAGGGCGTGCTCACCTGCTCTGTGTATACGGACTACATCCGCAAGTCCCGGCGCCTGTACGCGGCGGTGGCGAGCGCTCCGGACAGGCCCGCGGAGAGAGCGCTGTGCCAGGCCGTGCTCACCACCCTCCAGGATGCGCTAGAGACGGCTGATGGAGGGGACGTCGGACGTTACCTAGAGGCCAGCGCCAAGATCTCCCCTGCCAAACTGGCGCAGGCCATGGCGGAGGCGCGACCACCTACGCAACAACAGGAGGGTCCGACTATGGACGCGCAGGAGTTTGAAGACGCCGCCGCTACGCTTTTCATAGCTCGGGTGCGAATGGTCACCTGAGGGGGGGGCAGCAAACTGACCATAGTAGGTGTGTTGGACTTCATGCAGCACTGCGCAGATCGATTGGCACGTGACATCAAAGTATTCAACAGCTGTACTCTTGTGATAGTTTGATGTCATGAGCCGATCAATCTGAGCGGTGCTGCATGTGGAATTATAATGTAACGGTTATAAAACTTTATTTCATTAAATCAACATGATTTGTGCGTCCTGTCAGATCGACTGTGAAGGTGAAATCCCAACATTCTATGCTCTTTAGCAGCGTCATCAAGCTGCAGACATTGTGGTTTTTTTAGCGACCTCTTGTGGTGAAAATGACATTAAAGCGTAACTAAACCCCTGGTCAGAGCTTGACTCCACCCACTGGCAATATTTGAAAAATGCTAGAAAAGTGGGCATATCCCAATGGAGATAGAGGGGACGAACTAAAGGGCTCCTTATAGTTGTGCGTAGGCCCTATGGCGTAGCCACGACGGCGTAGGCTCTGCGTCGGTTTTCATTTATACTTTTGCGTAGTCGTCCACGTCGATGTGCAAACACACGCGCAGGGGTTCTGGTGGACCAATCACAGCGCTTGCGGTCCGCGTAGATCTGACACGCTGTTAAAAATTTTGCGAGGTGCATGTCAGGCTACACAGAGCTACGCACAGCCTATGGATAACCTACGGCATAGAGCTTACGCACGACTATAAATCGGGCTTAAGCTCGTACCAAGTGTGTGGTGAGATCGTAACAAGGGCATGGTGAGCTTGAACCTGCTTACGTCACGAGGTATTTTTTGGACCAAACATCCAATAGGAAAATTCAACTTTAGTAGCCACCGTTCAACCTGAAGAGGGCAGCACCATATATTGTGGTATAGATGGAAATCAGTCATGTGACCTTTTACGTCATGCCGCCATCTTGAGGACCTACTGAGTACCACCAAACCACTGACAAGCATTGGCTAGCTTGCTACGATTTACGGATTTATTATCTTTTACTGTCTATGATTCTTACGGATACAGTAAAGGGCTACGAAAGACAACATGTTGCATCTCGACTGTCATGAAAAGAAACGCTACTTTAAAAAATATATCTTGGTTAGGGTGTGATGCCTACTCGATCCCTGATGCGTTCTTCCAGCCGCTGTCCGCTGCAACCGAATTACCACTATTTTACAACATAAAAGCGCGACACAACATGAAACTTTGCTCAAAGTATCACCTGGATCTCTACAAATGAACGCGAGCATTGAGAACATTGTTTGTGTACACGGAGTTTACTAAAAATAAAGGTTTTGTACAACTGACTTTGGCTGTTATGTTGTCCGCTCGTCATCTCTGCCAGACGTAAATAATCGATTTCCGAATGTGAATGAATGAATCTCATATGAGGCTCCTTTTTCAACTAGAAGGTCAATATTGTTTTTCACTTGCGACAAAACAACGAATTATCCGTGCATTTTTATGGAAATATGCTATAGGAGCTAACAATCTTTACTCTCCTCCCTCCTTACGTCGCAATTGGAGATCGATACATCTTGACTGGGAAGAAGGCGGTGAGCGGACGCCAAATCATCCAAAGTCAGTTGTTCAAAACCTTCTTTTTAGTTAACTCTGTGTTCACAAACAATGTTCTCAATGCTCGAGTTCACGTGTAGAGACACAGGCGATACTTCGAGCAAAATATCATGTTGTGTTGAGCCCTCTTAGTGTTGTTAAAATAGCGATTTTGATGCTCACAGCATATTGAAGGCATAGCTTCTAGTTCTTTTGCGACCACTTCAAGTCCTTAAAATAGCGGAAGACAAGTGAGTGACGTCAGCTGATATCCATGTATTGAAACACTTTATATCCAAATTTTAAAAAAGTTACTAAAATCAATGAACAGCACTAATAAAGCCCCATTCTTACAGATCATGAACTAAAAAAAGTTGGTTTAGGGTTTAGTTACGCTTTAATTATGGCATCACAAAAATGTTATACTATAGTTTCCCAACCCTGTTCCTGGATTATTTAACCTTTGTTTATTTAACCTTTATGTACAACATCTGTGAGATGCTGTTGATAACTGCAGAAAATGATTTAGCATTTATAGTAAAGTACAATGGAAGTGTATAAGGCATGACATTGCACTGGTGATATATATTATTCATAAGACTCCACCATTAACATGATTTACAAAGATTGCTAACTAACCTGTGTGTACTGTTATATTTCACATTTTTCTGTCATGACCAAACTGGTAAACATGATAACTTTCCTGTGGTAAATGCAAAGACCGTCTATCTATCAGACTGAGATGTTTTCACTCCACTGACAAGACTACTAGAAAATAATCCAGCTAGAGTAAACCACTATAAACTATTAAACAAAACCAAAAGCTTGAAACATTTGCTTTTAAACCCTGCACCTGTCTTATAGATGTCAGCAGTTTTCACTCATTTTACTGTAAATGTTGCATTTAACAAGCATTTGATTTGCTTAAGGTTTTATTTAAACAACCCAGATATGATTAATGAATTATTTCTTACTGGTGTCCTAACTAACCAAGTGTAGTAGGCTATATCTGTGTGAATTGCATTACACGATCCACTGAGTCACCGGTGTGTTTAGTCTCTCACAGGTTTGACTTGGTTATATTGTACTGTATCTGTGTTTTGTTGAGGAGATCTTTAGAAGCAGAACAGAGAGAAATGAGAGCAGGTTTAGGCACTAAAAGTCATCTGTAGTCTCTGTGTTATTAAAGGTAATGAGAGTCCATGTGTAAATAATTCAACAGGCTGTGAGTTACAGTCATTGGCAGACATGATGATACAAATGTGTCTGATGATGTTTCTGTGCTCTGCTTCATTCATACATCAGCAATTTCTGGAGCTTTTGGGCTGAAAGCAACCATACATTTTGAACTGAACACATTCACAAACAAGGGTGCACAATAGTGCTTGACATTCAGATCGCTTTAATGCTATTCATTAACCTTCTCCCTATTCTACATATTAACATTAATATTGTGACATGCATTAGATCTGGTAATCGGTGTAAAAACTGACATGACGTTGAGTGTTTGAAGCAGCATAAAAACTGAATTCAACAGCATTCTTTAATAGATATTTATTAAGAAAATAAGATCATTTTAAGATTGTACAAGATCTTGCATTACAGATTTAAGGAGGATCTAGCTGCATGAAAGTTCAAACAAACATTTATATAGCTGGACTGACATATTCATACTGATAACAACAACTGCATTATAGTTCCATCACAGAAAATAAAATAAAGGAAACTTCCTCGTGTGTTTCTACTGAATGCCTAAAAATCCCACTGAACACAACATTCTGAAGACCATTCAGCATATTCATATCAATCTAAATCTGACAAATATGATGTTTTCATCTGAGGCTAGTTTTTAAACATCTGTCATAATAAAGGTCTTCATATGTGGAGGAATGAAAACTGCAGTTCTCCCCTCAAAGTCCCATTACTGTAATGCACTGCACATTAAAATCACACACACACACACGTCATGAAAGTATCCTGCTCATCACAGTGAATATATACAGTACACGCATCACAGTCATGACAACTTTCATATGCTGTTTATTATTATTAAACACCACGTGCTGTTGTCTTCATGTATGTATTTGAATAGGGTTGAGTATTTGAATAGTTTTTCACTTTGATTTTGAGGTGAAATTGGACCTAGTCAGCTAAATGGCTTGAGACGCACCAAACAAAAGCAACAAAATGTTGGGTATAATAACATTTAGGGAGGGGTGAAATACAGGCACAGCTATGAATCAGTAGACAGACACCAGTAGACATTTTAGTGCACTTAGACTGGAAGTAGATGATGTGCGCTTGTGCTAAAGCTTTAGGCGGATCTCTAGCTTCATTAAAATCATTAAGAAATGTTTGTTATAAATGTCAAATAAACTACTGTAAGGCATTGAAACTGGCTCAATGCAGCAGACATTCATTACAGTAAAATCATCTATATGCCCAAGACCCTCAGCAAACATATCATTCAAAATTCATCGTAATATACGGACAGTTTTCATAACAGAAAAAACAACAACAGACAAATACCCCAGAGTAAAGTGACCGCACGTGAACGCAGGACATGCATCCGAGTGCATTTATGTTTCTGGAGGGGGTGGCGGCAGTGGAGGAAGAGCACTGTTGACCTGAAAACGCGTCTCATCTGATATCCCGTACTGCTCCAGAGGGTCCTAAACATAAACCAAACATAACAGACATCAGATTGAGAGTGAGCAGTATTTCTATATGTAATAATAACTAATACTAGTGGTTTCACCTTGCCAGTCAACCGATGGATTTCTGTGCGGTAGAATATGAGGTTTTTGCGCATGAATTCATAACTGTAATACAGAGATTACTGTTAAAATCCTGCCAATCCATATAAAATGCAAAGGAGAAATACAATGTGTGTCCGTCACCTGGCTTTAACGATGGCATCTATCCACTCGACGCACTGTTCCTGAGAATCACATTCAAACAAATACTTGCGCTCGGCCTCGTCTAGAAACGCTGTGAAACGTGAAGAAGAACCTGCGTGAGAGACGGACTTACAAACGTTTAAAGGCCATTGTTCTTCTGAAGGCCAGACCAAATCACGTTTGTTTGGTTTTCTGTGTGACTTTATAAGAGGTTTAAAGACTTTTATGACTGAAAAATCTTTGTATGTTTATTTCTAAATCTCAAGGTAGTGCGTTGCTTTAAATCTTCATGGGTTTAGGGCGCACACACATCATCTACTGGTAAAATGTACAGCTTGAATGCACCGTAACGTTAAGTGGCTCTGGACTGAAGCGTCTGCCAAATGCATAAATGAAATTGTACAAACAGGACAGAATTTTCAAGATAACAACAAATATCTGAGTCCATTTGAGTTCACTGCACTTACCAACAGAGAACACGTGACCATCTTCTCTCAGCACCCGACACTGCTCCAACAGCAGAGCACCGATGGGCTACAAAACACAAACTCTCACAGATTCACATCATCACACCCATATATTTACATTCAAGTGAATTCAGATCAGATGAAACTCACCTCCTCTTCATCGGTCCGAAAGTAAAACAGGAAATTAACAATCAGTTTCACTACACGCTTCTTCACCACTGTCGTGCAACACAAAAGAGAAATACAAATCTATATTTTACAATACTTCATAATAAGATCATTGTAGCAACAAACAGCAAATACAGGCATGGTCGCGCACATAAACGCTAGAATCTATTAAAACTGTTGTTGTTGTTTTATACCTTCGCTCGTCTATGACCCAGTACAGAATAAACACCCCGGAAGAAATGTGAATGGTTGCGGATGAAATGATCGGATCTTACCGTCTCCTCTCTTCGGGCCTCTCATGCCGAGCTCGGCTGATTTCTCTGACGGCTGTCGGCTCAGGAACACCAACTCTTTCTCGTTAAATCTCATTGTTATCTCTTTAACAGCAGTCGTGTGTCATTAAAGCTCATCTTTAGACAGAAGCATTAGATCAGACACGCTTGATACCGACGGTCCAGTATAGGCTGATACACGTGCTGTTGTGTTCGGTAAAGTCATCTGTTTGTGTTCTGTTCCCTAAACCGAATCAAGTGAATGTGTCACTCACACCCAAACACAATCACACACCCATACAGAGGAACTGACCTCCTCCGGCCGATAGAGGGCGCACATCTAACACCACTGAAAACTCTGGAAATGTTTTTAGAGCTAATTTTATGTTTCTTGAAACTATTTTAAGTTATTTCACTCAATTCAAATATATCCTTCTGTTTTGAAAATAGAAACCTTTCTGTCACTTGGCATGTTACTATTGCAATACCATTATGTTCGGACATTTTAGGAGCCTTGGAGTTTTTACAGAATTCCTGCAGTAAATATAACTGTGGTTTTATTTATTTGTATATTATCCTATAACCATAGTATAAAGTTATGCGTCAACCTAACAGGAACTGGTGTATTTAAACAAACATCAAATTAAACAGTAGGTGGCGATAATGCTCCTAAGGAGTTGTTTGCCATTAAAGAAGAAGAAGAAGGAAACGGAAGTGCTGCAAGTGCGGCTGCGCACTGAAGTAACAACGGCAGAAGCGTGATTTGGACGTTGTGGTAAAGAAAATGTTTTAAAAATCTTTTTGCAAAGAAAGTGTTTGTTAATTTTAACTTTGAAATGAAAGCTCAAACTATAACATTAAATATAACGCATTATGTGAGGCTATATTGAGCTGTGAGCGGCAATTAGTCTGTTCGGTGAATGTAAAGTTTGATACACAGACTGGTTTTATACGCTGTAACGTTAGTCATATTTGGTTTAATTTCTCTAGTTTCATTTCGGCTTTTTTAACTTGGGTTAATATGGTATTTGACAGTAAACAGAAACGAGGTTATATTTTCCAGTTTTGTGATATGATCGTCAGTTTCTTGCAAACTTGTCCTAATCGGTAGTCTTGTTTTAGTTATTTGTCCTGCTGGATATGAGGTCACGCTATAATATCGCTGAGTACATCAACACTTTATTTAAATGAATGAAAGTCAACGCGCTTTATGAAGTTGAATAATGTTTGTCTGTTTGGTGACTGCAGGAGCAGCAGTGTGAAGATCTGTTATCATGGATTTCCAGCACAGAGCTGGAGGGAAAACGGGCAGCGGCGGCGTCGCGTCCGCCTCCGAGAGCAACCGAGATCGACGCGAGCGTCTGCGGCAGCTCGCCCTAGAGACCATAGACATCAATAAAGATCCGTACTTCATGAAAAACCACTTGGGCTCATATGAGTGTAAACTGTGTCTCACGCTTCACAACAATGAGGTAAGAGCTTTTCACTGTCTGAATGAACGTGATTGTGTGTGTGTGTGTGTGTGTGTGTGTGTGTGTGTGTGTGTGTGTGTGTGTGTGTGTGTGTGTGTGTGTGTGAGAGAGAGATCTCTTTATTAAGTGTGAGGTGTCGTTTGTCTCTCTTGTAGGGAAGTTATCTGGCTCACACACAGGGAAAGAAACATCAGACTAATCTGTAAGTGTAACACTTTGCAGATGTGAATGTGTCAGAATGATGTGAATCTGACAGGTTAACTGATCTTCTTCTATATTAGAGCGAGACGAGCAGCAAAAGAGGCAAAAGATGCACCTGCGCAGCCGGCTCCGGAGAAAGTAAAGGTGGAAGTGAAGAAATTTGTCAAGATTGGCCGACCTGGTTATAAAGGTAGAAGATTATTCGGACTTGTTTAAATCTTTAATGAAACTATTCATGTTCTAACGTATGTAAGACTTGTTGCACTCATGTTTTATAAATGAAACTCATTGTTTGTGTTCTCATATGAGCGCATGGATTAAAGTTTTCCGTCGCTAGACGGATTTCCATTAATTGCAAAATTATTAAATTCACTTTTTATAAAGACGACGTGTATTCACCTTTTAAGTGGAATGTGATCAAAGCCTGGAATGGAGCGAAATCACGTTCCTCTCTCCACTGTAAGTGTTCTGTAATCACTACGCAGCGGATCCACTCCGGGTTTTCTGGCTGTATCACGTTAAGCTGAGGTAAAACTTTATTTCAGCTAGCATGGTCAAACTTCTAATGCAGGAAGGCACCGATGTTTTGAAACCGAAAGGTGTAAAACACCAATGGAGATTGACTTGGCTTAGCGAAATGAGGAAGATTGGCAAGCCTTTCAGTTGTGGGCTAAAAAAACCAAACAGCCAGGTAACTTGCGTGTCTTTGCACAATATCACTAAGGGTCCTGTATTTTGGGGGTAAATAATTTATCCCATACATGACGCGTTCCGTTTTAACTGCTATAATGATCTAACCAGTGGCTGATACAACGGGTTTATTAAACTCGTAGGTAAACTTCATGTGGCGCCACAGGAATCAAGAGGCAGATGACATCCAAATCAAGTGAGAGCGATTCGAGGAATCGTAAGAGGAGACTGCTTCCGAAATGCTCTCGCGGCACTTTGATGTCATCCACCTGCCGGTTCTTGCAGTTGCATTTGAGCGTGTTCACAAAAAACGTAACATTTGTACATATATTTAAGCACCGCAGTTTAAAAACAAGTGATTTTAAGCCATTCAAACACAAACAACACTGCTAAATGCACCAGCTGTTTCTGTGTCAGAGGAGCACGCAAGTCACGCATTCGTTTCTCATTGAGCTTGTGATTCTTTTTGCCGCTTTATTGGCCTTAAATACACACATGCGTCAAAAATCCTGTCTTTGCAAGTATCCTCAAACACGACCATTTAGGTCTTAGGAGAAAGTAAACAGCAAAAACATTGCGCATAAAATAGCACATCAGCGCTGCCTCTATTGTAACATAATATTTGGTTGATAAAGGTACAGTCATTCAATTAACAACTGTTACTATGGTTACAGGCATCCTGTGCGAATTGTACACTAGTTTAACTCGAGTTACTCGTTGAGGGTTTATATTCATACATAACGTTACTGTATTATTATTACTGTGACTGTAAACTGTTGTGTGAACAGAACAGACCCTGCATACTGACCCATGAGAGCGAGAAAAGGAGCAGCATGTGTACTGAATAATATAACATGAAAAAGTTTTATTTGTTCACATTAGTAAATGCATTATATAACATGAACAAACAATGAACAATATAGAGAATAAGCATTAATTATTTCTTGTTTTGCCTTAGTCTGAAATGCCATGCGAATGCAGCTATATACGCCACAGGAGATTTTAATATGGAATTAATGGCAAAAAAATCTCCCCTTAAAATGCTATTGGTCTCGCCTACATAAAGTGTTAGTTAAAGGAATATGACTTGGCCTGAAAAACATTTTCAGTCAGAAGAATTTTTTTCACTTTAATCCATGTGAGTGAGAAACCTGAAAAAATATATAAAAGCTTTTTAAATTCAGCATCAGTTACATTACTGATGTTTTTAAATAATCTTTTCTTACACATAGTTACGAAACAGAGGGATTCAGAGAGCGGACAGCAGAGTCTACTTTTCCAGGTAACTCCCAACCTTTGAGATTATGACTGTTTAGGCATCACAGGAGATATTGTTTTGCTCATAAAAGATTTTCTGGTGTAATTCAGACCTGTAAGCTTCTCTTGACCTAATGCTCATTCCCAAACCGTTCAGATTGACTATCCAGAGGTAGCGGAAGGCATCGGACCAAGGCATCGGTTTATGTCAGCGTACGAGCAGAGAATCGAACCCCCGGACCGCCGTTGGCAGTACCTGCTGTTTGCGGCCGAGCCCTACGAAACCATCGCGTTCAAGGTCTGTCTTCTAGTCCGAAGTCCTGATCTGCCAACCTCAATGTGTTGTGAAGGTGTATAGGCCGTGTTTATGTTTAGTGTGTTTAACGTGACAAAACCTTATCACATTTTATCCTTGAATCCCTCATATTTTCAGGTCCCCAGCCGTGAGATTGATAAAGCAGAGACTCGCTTTTGGACTCACTGGAATAGGGAAACAAAACAGGTGAGAAAAACATTTTCATGTGAGGTATTCTGATGGCATCTGAATACCTTCTGTACGGCTGTCGCTACGCATGCAATAAAGCATCTCCATCGAGCTGTGCCAAGCTGTCTTGTTTATTTCGTCTCTCTTTCTTTCTCCAGTTCTTTCTGCAGTTTCACTTTAAGATGGAGAAAGCTATGCCAGCTGCACCGGGTCAAGCGGTGTCCGTCGGCGTCAAGCGTCCACCGTCGCTCATCACTGGACTCGGGCCACGCTCATCTGGTGACTCCATGCCTCCTCCACCCCCTGGTGGCATGCATGGAATGCCCCCATTGCCCCCTGGTGCTCCTGTACCACCCCATATGCCCCCACCAGGTGCTCTGCCTCCCCACCTGAGGCCCCCCCTCCCCACAGATGGCCAAACTGGAATGCCTCCACCACAATAACTGAACATTCAGGATATTTTCTCTAAAAAATGTATTTCATTTGGTCTCTCTAGACACCGTGGACACTTGTGTAAAGCAACGTGTGATTCCTCTTGAGAATATGTTGCGATTTGATAACATTTTAAGTGTTTAACTGTTAAAAGAATTGCTTTGGTTTGTGTCCATATGCACCAGCATGAGGTTTGAGATCTGGATTTCTAGGTCTGAGTCTCAATGCGAATCAGCCCAACCACACAATGTCCCTAGTGATTTTTTTTTATGTTTTTAGTATTAAAAGGAAAATAATTCTTTAAGTTGTCAGTTGTTGTGTTTTCTTCATAAATGGGAATGAATGAATGTTTTACCTTCACAGTTATTTTGCAAAGCTCATAAGGAGCTGAAAGTGGGTTGTGCTTTTAAATGATTTGTGTTTATTAATCAACTGATATTTATTCTTGAAAGACACATGATATCACGTGACACACAAGCCAATGTCATTTTGTGTGAATGTCAAAAATATTTAACAGCAGATTTTTACCATTTTGTAATTGGTGGATGAATTTGTTCTTGGGGTTAAACCTGTAAGCTTTAGCTGCAGCTTTTTCAGTTCGGTGTTGAAACGTAAAGGGATTTTGAATTGGAGCTCTTGGTCCTATGTAGCATTTGTTTTATTGCAAGACCTCAATTTATTAATTAATATTTATATATGTTTTAGCAAAATAAATAGTTGTAAGTAACTTCAATAAGGATTTGCCGAAGTAAAAAAGCTTTATTTTTGCACGCAACAACTTTTATGTTCAGGCTCAAACATTTCCAAAAGTTAAAATGCTAATAAGGATTCTTGGTCTTAAAAGTTAAAATCCCACCTGACTGTATCACAGCATTTACAGCTGAATATCCACTAGTTATCCATCTTTAACTTTTAATAAGAAAGTCCTGAAGATCAACAAAATCAATGACACTACACTAAAAAATGTTGGGTTATTTTCAACCCAACATTGGATCATAAAGCGACAAACCCAGCCGTTGATTACTTATATTTGTCCCAACAATGGGTTAAGCATATAGGTTAAATTACAACTCAACAGGTTGGGTTTGTCTTTGATCCAATGTTTGGTTGAAAATAACTCCATGTTTTTTAGAGTTACTGTAGTGCAGAAGTCTCTTATGATCTTTTTATTTAAACACGTTAACTTTCATTGCTGTTCTCAAAATAAAAAATATTTTCATTGTTTTTTATGGGAAATAAAGGAATAGTTAACAAGAAAAATATTTACAATGTCAAGCCTCTTAGGGGTGGTTTACCGGCAGGGATTAGACTAGTCCTAGACTAAAATAAATTTAAGAGCTGTCCAAACTGAAAACAACTTGCACTAACATATCTTCAAATACATCAGTGCACTTTGTTTTGCGTCAAAATGCACCCCAGTAGTTTTTAGTAAGGCATGTTTGTTCAAACTCGTTATATTTCCTAATTAAACTAAGGCCTAGTCCTGGTTTAAGATAATCCCTGTCTGGGAAACCACCCTTTAAAGTTTCAAAAATCTAATTTTCTTAATGATAAATAACAGAATTCCTTATTTCTTTTGATTGTGATGTAAAATATGACACAATCATAACTTCATCATGTTCATCATCACACTTTAGAGTTTCTTCATGGATTTTTGTTTTCTGTCCTTCATTGCTGTCTTCTTTGATTTCTTAATCTTCTCTTCTTCCTCCTCCTCTTCTTCTGTTTTCTTTTTGACTTTAATCTCTTCCTCTTTTTTGTTCTTCGTTCTCTCTTTAATCTCATCTGTGTCTCGTCGTCTTCTGCGTTCGCTGAATGTTGTCTCTCTTTGCTTTAGGAGTTTTGGATGTGTAAAGGTCCGGTGCCTGAAGCCTCTGGACACTCTCTCCTGAGTTGCCCTCTTGGATTTACGTTTGTTAGAGTCTTCATCATCATCATCATCAAGCCACCAGAATAATGTGTCCCATAAAGATGTCTCATTCTGAGAAAATTATATCAGATGTGATTACATTTTACCAAAACATCCTAACATTGTTTACTCGCCCTCATGTTGTAATGTGCCTTTCATTCTTTATTTAGACAAGAAAAGCATTTTAAATGTCCCCGTTGCTGTTTTTAAGCTTTTTTGCATGCAAGTAATTGTAAAATTGCTATAGTGACAAGTACAGAAGTCAAACTTTATCTTCTGGTGTACCATAAAGGAAAAACATGTAGGTCAAAACAACATGAGGGTCAGTTAATGATGGGAGATTTTGCATGTGCAGCAGTGACGTCCACCTGTTGTTCTTACCTCTTGTGCAGGTAATTTCGACCTCCTGATGAAAGCGTGTCTTTCACTGACAGCTGTGGACTCTTCACTGACGTCCTTACGACCCCTGAGGACCTCTGTGTGAAAACAACACATTTTAATTTGACTTTGAGAGTTTCTGGACAACACACTTAAAGCTCCACTGTGTAAGATCTACTCCCATCTAGCGGTGAAAGTCTATATGACAAGCAACTGAATAATACTTTCTAGCCCCCCCATTCGGAACGCGTTTTAACTCGTACGGTGGCCCGGCCGTGTCATGCCAAGGTTAACATGGCTTCCAGTAGCTACAAAGCAAAAGCAATGAGAAAAAAATGAACAATTTGCAATGTCCTTTGCCTGTGATCCATCAAAGCACACAGATTTATGTTTAACATGAAAAAAGTCTGATTGTCATGATATGTCCGCTTAAAATCACATACAAAAAGCAACCATGACGGGTTTAAATGGACGCGAATTAATATTATGTCAAAGTACAATGCTTATGTTTTAAGTAAACGTTACATGTCCGTGTATATTTAAGAGCTTTCTCTCATATTGGTGAAAAAAGATCGCGCAACTTTCACACGCTTGTAAAATGAAACGAAAGACGCGCAGATCAGACGCTTTTATCAATGAAAGGCTAAAAATAGGGCTGTCACCGTGTGTTTGTGCTAGAGGTCAGAGAAGATGAAAAACATTTATCTCAGTACCTCAGATTACATAAATGGGCGGAGAGACGGCGTGTGTCTGTTTGAACACATTAAACCACATGCATGTTTACACTAACAAGTGTTATGCATAATCATGCTAAAGTTAGCCAAGGAACTATAAAACTTCAAGTTTACAACATGGACTGTATCGATGTAAACGAATATGCTGAATTACCTGTGGAGAAGATAGAAAGTGCAACTTCAGTGTCCCTTGAGCCCCCTCTTGGAAAACTAACTCCAATAGTGACTTTGGTCTTGATGTTTTTCCTGTCACGTTGTCGTTTAAAATCCCCGTTTCGCTTCCTTGGCGATTTGTTTTAATGTCCTCGAGAATATGTCTTCAACAGGCTTTCAAATCAAAGCATTAGATCGCAGGTTCATCACGGTGTGCGGTTGTTGTAAAATCCGAAGGCTTCAGCTACGCAGGTCACAGGCTGGATACGTCATCAAGCCTGGTTTATTTAAATCAACTGAGCATTACATTCGCAAGTCATACGCATATTACATCAATTTACAATTAACTAAGAATAATTGTCAGCTTTATAATTGTTAATATTCTGAAATAAGACTGTCTTGATGACGTATACCACCTACACATGCAACCTCCGGAGGCTTCAGCTATCGGCCAGCGTGAGTGTAGAGTGAAAGCGCGAAAGGCGGAGCTTGAATTTCAGGAATGTCCCTCGTCGGCGAATGTATTTCAAAGATGGAGGCACAACATGGATTCAGCCAGAGAGCGCTTCGACGGTATGCATTTTAAATAGCAGATTCTACACTTACGAGAATACTTTGATTAGTGGGTGGGAAGTAATTACACATGAATGAGCACATACTTTTGAAAGAAAACATGGGTTTTTGTTAAGAATTAACTCAATAAAGTACACAGTAGAGCTTTAAATAAATGATTCCCCTGCTGAAAAAAACAGCATACCAGCAAGACCAGCATATGTTGTGTTTTGGTCCTGGTTTGCTAGTATGCACCAGCTAAACCAGCACCAAACCAGCATTAGCACCAGCATTCCATGCTGGTCATACCAGCAAGACACAGCATATGTTGTGTTTGGTGCTGGTATGCTGGTGACCACCAGCATAGACCAGCATAATTCCCATGCTGGTTTAATGCTGGATTTTTCAGCAGGGTCAGTGGTATAATAAACGTTTGTGTACTTGCCGTTAATCCTCTGTAGACCGGAGGTGAGCACCAGGATGGTGATGGCGATGATCAGACATCTGTTCAGTGTCACGCCTTCCCACGGTGTCTCGATCTGAGCCAGATTCTGGATGGACCGGGCTTTACGCAATGAGGCTGAAGATATGGACAAATGAACAGAGATGATTTTCATGCAGGATGTTTTACAAAATGAAAACTTCTCCTTAAGAACATTTGTCAGAAATCAGCATACTGTTTGTTTATTTGTTTGTTTGTTTGCCTGATGTTATGTGGCCCTTAAAATGAAAAGTTCACCTAAAAATGAATAAAGATTTAGTTTGTTGTTACTTATACAAGTTTGTTTTTAACCTGTATAAATGTCTTTATTCTGCTGAACCCAAAGAAAGATATTTTGAGCAATGGTTGTAACCAAACAATTTTCGAGCACCACCGACTTTTTCTGTCCTAGTATGGAGGTCAATGGTGCTCTTACTTCCTTCCTTCCGGTTCATCAGAACAAAAAAAATGCATTCAGGTTTTAAACATCATGAGGGCAAGTAAATGATAACAGAATTGAATTTTTGGGTGAACTATCCTTGGTCTAACCAGGTCAGATTCTTGTAGATTGATCATTTTAATCCTATAAACCAGTTAGGCCAAACTACAGTTGTTGTAGTTGTGACATTTTAATCAGGGATCTCAAGTTTTTATTAATTCACCAAAAAATGTAAGCATGTTTTGTTAATAATACCACTGAATAAAGTTTATAATTGAAATGCTCATTAGTATTAGTAGTGTCAGTAATGAGTTGACGTACTCGCACTGGAGGTCAGGTGTTCGCGTGGAGTCATCTTTGGTATCTGCTGCTGAAGTGCTGGAGCTTCCTGTTAAAAACATTGAGAGTTTATCATGAGATCAGCGTGTGATTGTGACTCTATATGAGATCAAACTCACCTCACGTGTTCTCCTCTGAGCGTACATCTCTAGAAACAGGTGAGAGAAATAAACTATGATCTGTTTGTGTAAGTTACATATATATAGTGAGGAAGACAATGGATAAAAATACTGTTTAGATATTAAACAGTTATTGGGTTATTTTAGGTCAGAGCCGTTTGTGTCAACTCCATTCACTCCAGTAAAACAGTTTCTTGACATCAATGGCGGATCATCGTGGAGCCTCTTAAGAGTTCCTGGAAGTTGAATCTGATAAACTTGATGGACGTTTTAAGATGTTTAAAGAAAATGAATGTATATTTGAATCAGTGTGCTTTGTTATTTCTCATTAAATTTGTAAATTTGGGAGATGTTATTAGAAAACGGGTCAGGCTATTCAATTCAATTTTATTTTATTTATATAGCGCTTTTCACAATTGTTAATTGTTAACAGACTACTGGATAAAGTTAGCCACCCATAACTACGGAGCCTTTTAATTGTAAATTTCATTCTCTTAATGCAGATTTCTCCCTAATTGTGTAATTAGAGATAAAGGTTATAAAACTTGATGGGGTACCAAAACCGTATGGGTGGAGTGTTTTGGGCACTGTGATTCTGTTGATTATTACAGAAATTTAATGTAATAAAAAATAATCTACTAATAATAAAATGCATATATTAATGAGTTCCGGGATGAATAATAATTGAAATTGATGAAGATGACATCTCCCAGTATTATTATCATTCACAATAAATGAAATGAAGAAATGCCTTATCAGTATTCTGATGTTTTTTGCCTTTTTGCATATTTATAAATCAAATAAGCAACTGTAATTTACAAACTTGCATAAACAGCATCATACATACTACACAGTGTGATGGATTTTAAAGTCAGCGTAAAACATGCAGTTTACACGCACACACACACCAGTGGTTAACCATGCTAATCTTCATATATTAGTAAAAAAAATTCAAAATCATCATTCATGTAAGTACATACAAAAACTACCTACACATATCAGTGTGTTTTATAAATATTGTACATCGATGCATTTCTTGACTATTAACCCTAACTCAGTGTATTTCAATTGCTCACTACATGAAGTCTACATGAATCACGTGACGCTCCAGCATTTCTCTCTCTCTCTCTCTCTCTCTCTCTCTCTCTCTCTCTCTCTCTCTCTCTCTCTCTCTCTCTCTCTCTCTCTCTCTCTCTCTCTCTCTCAATGGCTCTGTTTAAGGGAAAGCTTATTGTATTATTGTATGATTGTGTGTAACCCTAATGCTGACTTGACTGTTTTCTGTAAAATAATTTCTAAGATGCTCTTTTAATATTTGAAGGTATATTTTGAGATGTATATTTAACTATAGCAGGGGTTTTTGTTTTCTGTGAGGTTTAAAGCATTATAAAGAAAGACGAGTGCTTTTGTGTGTCTGTCTGGCTGGTGTCATATTGCTCATGTTGTCCATTCGGATGTATTATTAGAATCACTGTTCACTTTAACACCACAAATACTCTTCATGCCATATCAGCCCTGATCTTAATTTAGCAGAGAGAAAGCTTTGTTTCAAAGACATCTCGACCCCTGTAACTTGTTCTCATGTTTTATAAAGAACTTCTTCATGCTTGTATGTCCAGCGGTTTCCTGTTGTTTTGTATTTGCCCCGCGACAGACTGTGTGAAATGATTTTTCTGTACCCGCTCGCCCTCCCGTACGCGCCGCTCTCAGAGGTTTCGGAGGAGAAACTTCTGGCAGTGGTTGACCGAGCTCTTCCTCAAATGTCTCAAATGTGCTTTCATCCATAGCTCACCTAATGGAAAGATGAAGATATCCAGGTGTGTGCACAGACCTCTCAAACAACAAAGGTAAATATTATAGGATAAACGTTCAAAACAACAGCTTTGGAAAAGCTTCATGGGATCTTTCAGAAGCCATCATGAAATGACAGCACAGATTTATCACTGCAGACAGTTAAACAAAGGAATAAATACGCACAATGTCCTATAATGTTAGTGTAATATATTGCAATGATTGTATGTTTAAGCTCTTTAATAAATGTAAATGAAAAGTCATGGTAGATGAGGAGATTATGAACGTTATGGAAATGGTGCTAAAAACCAATCACATCTAAAAACTTTCACGGTCTTATGTCAAATCATATACTATAAAATGATATTGTATGATCGTTGTGTGTCACACCTTCAATGTTCTGACAATAACAGCTTTAAAATAGCAGCGGTGCGTTAAAACAAAATAAAATAAAATGAAGCACCCATCAAATGGCACCCATAAATCCACTGAACATCACCATATAACACTGAGACTTACCTGCATGGAGGTGAGGAGACGTGAAGACGCTCAGTCACAGAGGACAACAGTGTAAGAACAGAGACTCATATACACACACACACACGCACGCACGCACGCACGCACGCACACACACACACACACACACACACACACACACACGGACATGACAGCCATGCACAGGTGCAGCAAATAAAAAAACAAACAGTGTTGCATGACACAGATTAATGCTGGTAGAGGAAAGCAGTGGTTGAAGTCTTTGCATTACAGCCAATATCTTAAACAGCAGTAAAAGTGTTCAGACAAAACTTTGAGTTTGCAGTTAGAGGATTTATATCGCTGTTGTGTGTGTCTGCTCTGCTAATCTGCAGTTGGTTGCTATCGTCTATAAATGTGTTGATTAATGTAGAAGATCTGTGTTCTTATTACTTCGAGCATTACATTCATTTACAAACTGCAGTGTTTTGTCAGTATTACTCTGTGTGTAAAGATGTTTCCACTGAGAGAAGATGAAGTGTAGACCCAAGTGCAGTTTTATTAACAAAACAGGAACAAACATAAAGCATTGACGTGCATGTTTTATAGATCCTATATGGAGTAGTTTTTGTCTTTTTCCACTGTTGTGCTGGTTCAATTCTCTGCATGTGAAAATTAAAAATCGTATTGAAAGGATGGTGAATCAGGGAAAGAAAATAACAGGGAGGAAGCAGATGACTATGGCTCAGTTATATCATAGACAGGTTTTGGGTAAAGCACAGAATATTCTGTTAGATGTTTCTCAGCCCTTGTTTCATGAGTTTAGTCTTCTCCCGTCTGAACTCTGCTCAGTAAAACTAGTGGGTTTAAGAATTCATTTGTACCTTCAGCTTTAAAGTTTTTAAACTCTATGCAAATGTATTTATTCGTGTATGTGTGTGTGATATTGTTTATGTGTATGCCTGTTTGCTGCAACCAAATTTCCTTTGGGAATGAATAAAGATGAACTGAACTGAAGCATGGGTGGCATGACATGAACCTCAGTTGATTACATGTACATTTAAATAAAGCTTGACAGGGACAATGCAACTAAAAAGGGCTTAACGAGGGTATGCATGTGACGAAACTGACTGCTGTTTCGCCCACTGAGTGGCAAAAGTCTGAGAGACGGCATTAGCATGTAGCATGAAATCCGCAAAAACACTTCTAAAATGGGAAAAGTAGTTGTGTGATCGTCGGTGCTAACAGATTCAAGAAAGAATTGGAGCGGTCTTTTCCAGACTGCAAAAAAAAAAAAACTCAAAGGAGAAGTAAATCAGTGTCAGGTATGTAAAATTTTACGAAAATACACCAATAAATACTCTCATTCTGTGTAATTGCAAAGTTTTGTCAATGAGCCTTCATTAAAAAAAGTTTCATTATGATGAGCTTTGTGTTCTACAAAGGTGGGATTTTTTTAATAGTTTTAATAGCAAGACAAACATATATGTCAGGAAAAGTAATGTCTGTCCATATGCCAATGTCCACAGACTACTGGTTGTTTGGCAAGTTGTTAGAGTCACTGTTAAGGTCAACTAAATTTAATTTAAGCTGATAATAGCCAGTTTTACTGGCGTCTTTGCAGCAGCCGCTATGAAAACCAGCCATAACTTCCGAATGGAATGAGGTACAGACACCAAATTTGGTACTCATATACCTGGGGTCAACTGGAAAAAATGTGCTGCTTGACCACTAGTATATAGAAACGCTATAACTGCAGAAATCCTGAACCGATCAACTTGAAACTTGGCACGTGTGCTGACTTGGTCTGAGGTACCAACATTACCATTAATGTCTAAAAGGACTTTTGCGTAATTCAAAAAACATGGCCGCCATCGCCCAATCCAAAAACAAGCAGCTATTAGACAAGGTTAACGGAGGCGATCAAAACGAAACGCTGTGGGCCTGTTTGACATATTATAGATGTAATGGTTTTTATACTGTACAAACTGTATTTTCTATTCCCTTCCCCTAACCCAAACCCCAACCATCACATTTATAAGCTTGTTTCCTCATGGGGACCTTAAAAATACTAATTTTATGGGGACAATTGGTCCCAACAACATGATAAATACCAGGTACACACACACACACACACACACACACACACACACACACACACACACACACACACACACACACACACACACACACACACACACACACACACACACACACACACACAAAGACAGATGGCGCTGTAATTCCAGAAGTGTAACTGATGGAGGTTTGATGGTGACATCCACAAATCAACAAACCTGACCTGAATTTGACTGTGACTTCTCTTTAATATCATCTATATACACTGTGACACAAACATAATTAGATCTATTGGTTTGATTCGACTCATGGTTCATATTTTTACAAAGCAGCTTGACCCAACATTGACAATCTCACAGCAAAACAACATCTGTGTGTAAATCACGTGGAGAATGTGTGTTAGTATTGTAAGTCACAGGTCTTGTGTTGTTTTGTTGCTGTTATGTGAGTCTGTTGTGCTGTAAAAGATGAGCAGTGTCTTTAAAGTGCGGTGTCTCTCTCCTTCACGGCTGATTTCAGTGTGATCATGAGGTGAGACAGCAGAAGCACAGAGGATACAGAGAGATGTTGAAATAAGTGTTATATTATATAAGTGTTGAGATATTTTCTTTCCTCTAAACTCTCCCAAAAAACCACTGGCCTTTTTGAATGTAAAACAACATTAAGGTTAGGTTAGGTTTTTGTTCAGTTTTTTTTTTTTATTGTTATACAAATGTGTAGAAACTCACAAATTGTGTTTAGCTGGTCTTTATGAGACAGCCCTTATAAAAATTAGTCATGGTTTTACTACAGTTAAAACAAAACAAAACATGGTTACTCTAGTAAAACCATGGTTTTGCTGATGGTAATCAATTCACCAAAAAACACCATGATTACTACACTTTTACCACAATAAAACCATGGTTAATATTCATAAGGGAGACTATGTTCACTGTTATGGATTGGAGCTGTAATGTGTCAGATGAAAGGTCATATGGCCAGATCTACCAGATCGAACCAGAACATAGATTTCGGTGCCTCTGGATGGTCATCTGAAATATTATCTATCTGTGGCGCAACAAGCATAATCACACCAGCACCGCACATGATATTGCACTCATACGGTGTAAACAATTTTCTGACTTACAAAATTCATGTGAATGAGCTTTAATAATACATAGGATTTAAGTTTCATTTCTTCCCCTAACTGAGCTGAGTTTGTCCATGTTTTATATTGTTGTAGATTTATATTGATTAAAACAAAATGCAAACTAATAATTTGTTTTGAAAAATTTAGGGATAAGGCAGGTAAAACGTTTTCTGTTTATTCGTTTTTATTAAACGTTTTGTTTAATGCTTAGTCATTTTACTAATTTATTGATGTTATGTTTTAGTAAAAATAATTATGAACAAATACTAAACATTCGTAGCTAATGGAAAATTATGTTTTTTATACAGCCTTGGGCGTTCTCAGTTCCGTCAGGTGGTGCGTGTTTTTGCATGCCATTCTCCTGGGAGAGTTAGGGTTAGCTCCGGATAGCATGTTGGGTTTCTTTGCTACGGCAGAGTCCAGCATCGCAATCGTAAGGGTTAGCTCCAGGTGGTCACACCTACGGGTGCAGATACCGCACGCTTGGGGATGGAAGTCACAGCGCACTCCCTAGGTCATGTGATGCCCATTACAGTAGTACAGTTAACGGCTTCGCACCTACCAGGACCGCACTCAGAATTTAACATATTCTGATCAGCTCTTTGTCTGTTTTGGAGGTAAAGAAATGGAAAGCGAAGGCTATCTCCAAACAGGGGCTCACTCACTGGATTGTTGATGACATCTCCTTTGCACGTCGTTCCCAGAATTTGCCCTGTCTGCTGGGAGTATGGGTTTATTCTTTTAGGAGCGTAGCTACCCCTTGTGATGTCCCGGGTGATGTCAGCTTCCTGAAAGCAGATCTTTTTGCTGCCGATCTCTTAGGAAATGGCCATTTGTCCTTTATTCAGGCTCTTTAATCCTGATTTATATTTCCCCATTCGGTTTCCTTTTTGTAAACCTTGGGTCTTCCCTGGGCATGGCATACCATCGCCCTGTGCCATGGTTGCACCATGCTGTGTAGCTCCGGCTCTGAGTTTGGTTCCATTATTTTTGGAAATGGGCGGCAGTGGCTCAGTGGTTCATGTAGGTTGTCTACAAACTGGAGGGTTGGTGGTTCAATCCCTGGTTCCACTTGACCAAGTCCTTGAGCAAGACATCCTATCCCAGATGCACCAGATAAGCTGGATGAGATTTACTAAGAATAGCACAGAAATAATTTAACTGAATATAATATTTAATTTAAACAAAGGTCAAGTAAAACTGTTATAGTTGAAATAACAGATATGACAAGAACAAAGTAATACAAAGTTGCGCAGGGTTTAAATGGTGATGGCGCTTTAGGCAAATCACTAAACAAATTATGACAAAATGACAAACACAGGAATTTTCTTGTGTTTTATGCTGTACTTTCATCTATCGTTGTTTTGTTACTCTTTTTTCAGATGAGGCACCGGTACCATTTTAAAAGTATTGATTTGGTCCCTTGTCTAAGGGCTTTGAACTCTCTGTGAGAAGTAAAGAAAGTGGGCTAATGTCGTTCCTGCGCTCTAAATACACTTCACGACTGAAGCTACAGTGAGTTTGTCCTGCTTTATTCACTGTGAAAAACAAGACTCTGTTCTTCAGATGTCAAGATTTCAGATACAGAACTGAGCAGACAGAATGTGAGGCGTCTGGCTTCATAGGAAAAGTCAAGGTAATGTTTTGAAATAAAGAAGTAAACCCTTTATGATACATTATGGATCTTTCAACACTGTTTTAGTTACAGTGAATCCCAAAAATATTGAACACTTAGTAGTTTGACGTTTAAGTTACACATAAAATTATACTTTGTAGTTCTGCTGAATGTACTCTTTGTGTTTTCTCTCTCTCTCTCACTGTATATTCTATTACCGTATCCTACCACAGTCCTTAACCCAAACCATCACAAAAACGTGTTGGCAGTCTTTAATCTATGAAAAACTAACATTTTGTGTTTTTTAGCTGTTCAGTTTATGGTGACACAGGAAGGAAACCATGCATATTATAGCATAATAAACATGTCATTATACACTATTCATGTCCCTGTAAACCACATAGACCAACCCACAGCTCTCAGATCATAAAGGCCATTGCTCTGAGATGTTGCCATGGTTACATTGAAGGACTGTTTTTGCTACGTTGAAACACTTTCAAATTCAGAGAACTTTTCTTCTCTAAACCAACTTGAGGGGACATGTCAACTTAACCGAGGATTTTTGTCCACCACTGCTCTTTAATCTGTCACACACACGCACGCACGCACGCACGCACACACACACACACACACACACACACAGTGAATGTTTAAATTTAAAGTCAACATGTAAGCTCTCTTCTCAATATTAGTAAGATGTCTAGCTTGTTTGCATTTTAAGGCACCAAAGGCCCCTATGCAGTAGATGACTATAAAGACTAAGGATCGAGCAATAATAAAGTCCAGCACAGAGCCGTACACCTGCACGGACAGACTGCTCAAATATAAGAAACAACAGCAGACAGACAGACCGATGAAAGAGTCTTCTGTGTGTTTGAAAGTTCACAGCAGTCACTACAAGGAGTTAAATGAATGCACAATGTGAACGTTTTATGAATCAGCCAACCCAACCATACACACACACACGCACACATATGAAATAAGTGGGAAAATCAGGGCCTTAAAATGTTTTGAAGTGGATTCCTCACTGTTTCGACGTTGCTTGGCAGATTTTAAATTGGATCTGGACCTGTGGGAGTTTGGTTAGGTTGCTGTCAGAGGATTTGCTGGAAATCAAAGATTAGACTGTCTGTCCCCTCACTGTGTGTCTCTCTGTGTGCAGTGATTATTATATTGATTATAAGATAGTTAAGCTGGTGCGTTATGATTTTATAGGTGATTTGATCCAAACATGCAGCCCTGTTGAAAAATAAACATGCAGGAGCTACCTACAATAGAGTATCTGCAGATAACTTTACACAGATGATAATAGCTTGTAGTGGCTTGTCTTGTGTCTGTAGACGATTTCAGTATTAACAACATAAACAAACGGCTTTCGTGGAATAAACGTAACTTCCGGTAATCTTCCACAAAGAATCAATAAGAACAAGTACCTTCTAGAGTAGTTAATTTCTGATAACAAACAAAATAAACAACAAGTAGATGACCTTAGTTTAAATCATACTTAAAGCTCCCGTTCTTTCTGTGATTTTGAAGCTTTGATTGTGTTTATAGTTTGCAATATAACATGTGTTCATGTTTCATGTGTAAAAAACGCGGTATTTTTCCACACAATTGACTTATCTGTATAGCGCTGTTTTCACTGTTCTCAAAACAGGCTGATGTCTTCCTTGTTCTATGAAGTCCGTCCTTCAGAAATACGCAACGAGTTCTGATTGTGTAGTTTGTTTAGTGTGTTGTGATTCGATAGCTTGCCCTTAGCTTAGCTGGTGACTGACATGTTCCTGTGGGCGGAGTTTAGTCAAAAAACTGTTCTAGTGACGTCATTAAAGCAGGAAGTAGAGGTTGTAGTCCAAACCGGTCGTTCACTGTAGGCTTTGAAAGGCGAATTCTGTAAAAGAAAATGTATCACCTGGCAGTGAACTTTGAGCTTTATCATTTTACAGACATTATTTATGGTATTATAGCAACATTATACACTAACTAAAGTTTGAAAAATTGGATCAGAAAGAACGTGACCTTTAAAGCGTATCAAAAACTACAGCTAACGTTAAATGTGTACTATATAATGTATACAATCTTAACTCTGCTGCCAAACCTCCCTTCACATAGCACTGATCTATGATTGCAGTCTTTAGGAAACAAAAATATTTTATATTTTCCACAAGTTATTTGTTCCAGAGTTCAGTTTAACCACTAACCCTTACCATTAAACAATAAGAGACCGGAAGTTAAGTTCAGTCCAGATACGTTACCATGACAACACACATGCGTCAAATGAAAACGCCTATATATATGATGTTTTTACATTGTATGAGAGCTGTTCAGATATCTCTGGGTTAATACAGCAATGAGAGCCCAACCTAAATCTCAGTTTGAAGATAATTCAATTCCCTTACACTTCATGACAAACACACTCAGAAAATGTGTTGCATGACTCTACATCATGCTCACATGCTTTCATAATAATAATAATAATATGCTTGTTATTTGTATAATTGCTGAATTACTTTGACCTTGAAATGACTTCAAATCATCATTCATGAAACATTTGAATGAATTTTATATTATGCTCGTCGGAGTTGAAGGTTTGTTTTGTATCACATCTGAATTAGCTCACTACAATCAGTCTCAATCCCAGTTCACTTCAGATGTCTTTGTCTCTTTAAAGGGACTTTGATTTATGTGCGCGTGTTAGGATTTTTGGCAGGCTGATCTACTCTCTGTGACCTTGTCGGTCCACTAATTCTCTGTGGAGTCACTTGTGTGCATATTAAGTTCATCGGTGTATGTGAGCGGCTTTGCATTACATGAAGGCTCAGGACTCTCAGCCGATCGGTTAGAAGTGGTAAGCATCCTGACCTATAGATGATCATTATGGGCTATCAAAGATGAAAAGATGATCATTAATAATACACACCTGCCTCCTGGAACCGCTCGGCAATCTCTCAGCAAACTGCTTCATTGTACCGACTGTACAGGGGTCATCTGTGGGGGTTTGTGAGGCCTTCAGGGGTGTCAGACAGGCAGCGAACACCCACTGATTTGTCGCCTGGTTATAGAGCAGAACAGTGACCCACTTTTTAAGTGACCTTGGCTACTGAAGTATTTTCTTCATTTATTTTTTTTAAAGTATAAGTGACATGTTTGTCAAGTATGGAACACACACTCGAAATTTGTCCTCTGCATTTTACCCAGCCCAGTGAATAGTGAACACACACACACACAGTGCCTATGGGGGAGCAATTGGGGTTAAGGTGCCTTGTTAAATATTCCTAGGACAAGATTGAAAACAAGAGGAGAACGAGCCTTTGACGTTGCTGAACTGTGGAACAGCCTTACTGTTTTTATCAGAACTGCTTCCACATTACACGACTTTATACCACGTGTCTGTTCAATGCTTTATTCTGATTGGTTGAGAAATGTTCCACAGGTGTTGATTATTATTTGTAATAGTAATACTCCTATAAAGGGGTGATATCAAAAGATATGAAATGAGTAACACACAGAACACAAGACTTCTTTACCATTACTTTACCATGAATGAAGCATCTCGCGATAGCTCCCTCTACATGGCAAGGGGTCATTAAAATTCTGTTGAGTATCTGGGATTCGAGCTCAAGATGAGGGTTTTTCTGGGACATATCTACCACTTGGGTCACACCCTGTCCCTTGGGGGCAATCCGCTCCTGTTTAATGGGGCTTCTGACTGAGGTCTGGAACTTTTACTTTTACAGCCTGCTCAGAAGTACTCGCTGCTGAACATTGAAACATTGTCTGGCTGGTGAAGTACAAGGCTGGGGAAACTGCTAAAGGGTACTTTTGTGATAGCACTCTATACTGCTGGGGATAATCATAGACTGTAAAAAAAGATGGACGTAGTGTCCGTGACGTCATCCATAGGTTTCTGAAGATCATTTTTGATCGTCACCGCCATCACTCGTGGATATCCGAACATGGGTAAAGAGGTGGGACGTGGGTGAAGCTGAGGTGACTGGTTGCTGAAACCACGCCCCCCTAGCTCGATACTAGTGACAGCAGTGGCTGTTCAACCGTCACTCAAGTGGCCACACCCTTAATTATGCAGAACTTTAAGGCTTAATATAATTTAAATGCATGAGTTACAACAAAATTCACCCCTCTTACAGTCGTGTTGAAGGGCAAAATTAACCATACAGACCAAAAACACTTTTTGTACCAGGCTGTAAACATATTATTTTACTGTAAAGTTGGGCATTTTAACATGAAGGTCTATGGGAATTGACTCCCTTTTGGAGCCTTTAGTGGCCAGTTGATGAATTGCAGTTTAAGTCACTTCCGTATTGGCTTCATCAGAGAGATCAGAACGTTGCCCCTTGGGGATAATACTGGGGCGCTGCCACACTTAAAAGCTGAGTTGCATAATGAACTGACATGGAAGGGTGCTGAGGAAAAGGTACACAGGTGGTTGTCCATAGTGAGTGTTGGTAGTTAACTGATTCTGGTCTCCAGGTCTGATTCTCTTGAGCTTTGGTCCATCCTGACATCTGTTGGAAACTCTGAGAAGAATCTTGATGTATTGGGAAAGCTGTCTTGATGAGTAATGGAGTTTGACGAGTATGCCTGAAGATCATTCTGAATGCGATAATTTTGCAGCCCTGTCAGGACAGTGTGAAGGAACATGTTTTGTACTAGGGCGGGATCACATTTGAATCCAGAGCCATCTTCTTGAGAGGCGAATAAGATTTTCTGTCTGAGGTCAAGAACATGAATTAAGAAACTTTGTGGTGTTTCTCGAGAGTGCTGAGCTTCTATAGTCAGCTGCTTATAATGTTCAGTAGCCTTTTGTCCTGATAGTGGGAGTGAAGTATTTGTCTTAACACTGGGAGTTTCACTCCTGTCTTGCCCTCCAGAAGCCCTTATTGTCACGACACGGGAAACAGGTAGGAGGATGCAAGTGCAAGTTCATAAGATTAACATCTATTTAACAAATACACGAGAGCTTAAAATGGTAAATAACCAAACAGTCAGGCAAAAACAGGAACAGGAGCAAAGACATATACTTGTTACAGAGACAATGGCTGTTTCTCAGTGTCAAGGATACTTCCTTGGCAGGACTGGTCTTTTCAAGTCAATTCCTTCAGATGCTGGGCGAGGCTCCTCTTTAAAATTTGGAGAACACGTAAATGGAACAGGCTAGCAGGTGCACATCTTTGCGTCATTACGTCAGTAAAAACGTGTGCTTTCGGCGCTGCGTGCATAGGATTATGGGTGATTTGAGAGCGCGAAGGATACAAATATGCATCCTTTCCTGTATATGGGGTATTTTTTTGAAACCAAGTCCTCTGAGTGCAGCCGCAGTTTTTGTCTCCATTCATAAGGCGCATACAAGCGTCACCAATAGTTTCTGCGTGCTTCTTCATGTCGGGTACTTGTGGGGCGGGCGGGCTCGCGCAAGGCGCGTGTTTGCGCGCGTGCGTCACATCAAACCGCCCAGCCCTAAAGCATAGACCGCTGCCCAAGCCTACCTGGACTTCAATCTTATGAACTTTAATTTCTGTGTTTAGTTTGTTATGTTGATTACCTTGGACTTTGTTTTTCTAGTTTATTTTATTAATCTGTTGTCATTTGTCATAGTCTGTATCAGTCTTGTCTTGTCCATTGTCTGGTGTACCCCCTTTAGGAACGCCTGGTGCATCCCTTTGTTTGGGTAGTGTGCTGCTGTGTCTCGTCTCTGCCCACGCCCCATCTTCTCTTCGTTAATTATTCATTTATTGGTTAACTCCCCTCACCTGACCTTCCCTCGTTATCATGTTTAGTTATTTCCTTTTTAAGGCCCCAGTGTGTTCTGTCCTGTATGCTGAATTGTTTTATGTGTTTGGTTTGAACAGGTCTGTTCTGTTTGTTGGTTTCTCTGCCAAAAGTCATTGTTTAGTCAAGTAGTCAAAGAGTCTTGTCGTATTGTGTTGTCTTGTACAGTCTTGTTAGTTATTGTTAGTGTTTAGTATTTTGCCCCCTTGTGGGCTCTTTTGTTAATAAACCCCATCTCAGTCCAACATTTCCTGCACTTCGGTCCCGTTGCTCCTGTGAACCATGACACTGGTGTGATAGCTGATGACAGAATCGATTATTTCCTGCTCCGGATAGCCCTTTATTTATCCACTTTTTATAAACTGGAAAATGAGAGGCAATCCTTTTGCCCTGGGTCTCCTATGAGGCCAGGGGTCTTGAAATCTGTATACATCGGGCTCCTTTCTGCATTTGGTGGCACAGTAGGACAAATATGCATAGAATTCTGAATTGTGTTCACTTCTTCACCAGATTCCCTTTCCTCCCGTCTTGAAGCCTTAACATTTGTTCCTATGAGCTGATTCAGTTTCTCATTGAGTGCGTTTACATGCACAAAATAAGCGGATAACTATCAAAAATCTGCTTATTATAGAAAACTGTTTCATGCGTTTACATGCAAATCAAAAACCGGCTATGCAGACAACTGCGTATACCAGAGAATTATCAGGTTTCTTGCAGGCAGTGACGTCACCGCCTACATAATAGTCGATCAAAAAGCCAACGTCATATCTGTCTTAAGCTGTACTGTTGTATCTCTTCTCGTGTGTGCAGTACCTGTAAATGTAACATGAGCTTCTATTTTCACAGTTTCTCTGCCAACAGCTTTAGTCGAGCGGAGACTTTTATGCGGTGCTTTGCGCTTCCGTGTGTGACGTTCATCTTTCATACGCGGGGACATGCGCACATGGACAAAAAAAAAGCGGGTTAAGGTGTTTACATGCCATGCGAAATCGGTGTAATGAGCAAAAAACTACCTGTGCCGATCGGTTTTTGCTTACGCCGTTTATGAGCTTTCCTCGATTAAAGAAAACAGTTTTACACGTTTACATGACCCCACGTGTTATCAGTTTATTAAGCATAATCGACGTAAAAGACTGTGCATGTAAACGCACTCAGTGATTGCTAATAGCTCAGCCATTCCTCCGTCCTCTTACTCATAAAGCTCAGTTTATAAGAGATAGTTGCTGAGGAGATTTAGCAGAGGCAAACGAGTTACAGCTGACTCACTATCTTTTGTGATGTAGATATAACCCATTTTTTAAGCATTTCGATTGTACAATTCCTGGACGAAATCATTGCCTTTGATCAATAAGCTTAAGTTAATAAAAGTACAATTCCATAATCTACTTAAAGTGCTCCATTTTCATGTACTCATTTTGTACTTAATGTAGCCTACATTTGTTTTTGTTTGTACTTTAGTACATGAATTTGAATCAAAATATGCTAAATATTGTATGAAAGATGAGTACAAGTTTACTTCAAGTGTATACATTTTTGTAATACGAGAAAGTATGTTAAATGCATAGCCAATTTTTTTTAATATATGTTTTTTAATATTCATATTTTTTTAATATGATAAACATGGGAAAGTCTTAAAGTTATATTAAACGACAGCTCTCACTCCCAGGAATAAAGCTGCATCGTTATTTTTGTTCTATTATCATCACATATCCAACAATCGTTGAATGAACAATTAGGTAAGAAATGTTTATTAAACTTACGTGAAACTTGAGCGTCAGCGTCATGATATCACATATTAGCCACAAAATGCTACAGGATCTATTGGCGTAGGTTGTCCTCTACAAAATGAGTCCATTTACAGTGTTTTCTTATGTTGTATTTCTGAACAATCCCTTGCTATTTATTGTATGTGCAAAACACAACAAAGTACTTTTATATGAACAATTTATTGTACTCATCTGACTTGAACGGGACTTCCTCGCTTGCTCTTCAACGTAAACACATGGTTCTTTTTTCTGGCATTTATTGCCACCTGCTGGTAACAACCAGATCTGTCTCCAGTCTGATAGACCACAAAAAAAAAACACTGTCAAAGAAGTTTAGATCACAAAAAAAGATAATTTGGTGGTTCATCATATGAACAACAACATAAATAATAATATTTGTCACACACAGCAGCTTTTTATGTAACTTTAAAGGGTCTTCTGTAAAATGAAATAAAGATATTGCATTTATTCCACTGTATGTGGTTATGAGGACACTTCAAATGTGTGTAGGCGGAAATTGAATACAAAAAGGGTATTATTCATCCCATCAGTTGGAATTGAATAACTTTTGCAGACATCAGGATAGAGACAAATTTCCTCTAAAAGCTGACATTTGCTGGAATCAAACAAAACCGTCTGCAGGTTTCATGACCACTCAGGGCCAGAGTTATACACTTTCAAATACAGACTTAAAAAAATAATAATCAAAAAGCGTCTTTATTAAAGCATGTTTATTAGAGGACTGACAACACATATGTAACCGGGTGGTAAATAAAGAAACACACACGGCAACAGAATAGCTAGTTTGTTATAAAAGGGGTTTATCTGACTGCTGTTTTTTATACTTTCAGTTTACAGCGGTCGGTGGGAACATCAGTAAACAAGAATAAATGAAAAAGAAGAGATTATTACAAAATAATGTTTCACCAAAATGCAGTGTAACAAAACCAGATCTTAAAAGAGATTTACCAAAGATAAACACTGGTCAGAATCACAGCACGAAATGCACACTCAATAAAATACACTTAAATAAGCACCAAACCACATCTTGAGTGTTAATGAGGCTGTCTGAATGTACACAATCTAAGGGATTGTTTAATAGAAACTTTTCTCACTTAATTCACTGAACACACGGGCTCAGAAAATACAACAAATCAACAATCAGCAATAATACGAAAAGGAAATAAAATAAATAAAATACGGTAGTGCTATGGTTCAAAAGAGATAAAAGAAACACAAATACACACTGTTATACATTAAACAAGAGGTTTAACAGTATTTATAGCACTTAAAACACTTTTAGAAAATCACATAAATAATATAAGAAGCACTGAACTTACACAGACACTTGTATTGCACACGTGACACGAGGATCACGCAGATTATACTCGAACCGATCTCATCTACAAGAGTTACACACAAATAAATGTTCACACAAGTTGGTCACTAGTTCCCACGGATATAAAAACAGTTTTAAGAGATATTTACCAGGCGGAACAGCACCATTTCAAAATAAATCCTTCTGGATGTCAACACAACACACAGCATGCGACTGCTCCACAGAGTTCTCACAAAATGGCTGTTCTATTTTCGCGCATGTGAAAGGGAAATCTCGCGAGCGCAGATCGGCGATCTCTTAAAGGGCCACACACACAAATTCAGCACAGTGAAAATTAAAGGCAAAAAAAGTGATTTATACCACCGGCCACATATACAACCATGTTTAGCACTTTTAACGGTGTTTTATGTCATTTCAAAGGGTTTCCTGTAAAAGGATGCCAAACCTTTGTATGTACACCTCTGCATGTGGGTATGTGAAACTTAGAAGCGAGGAAAACAAAGGACGCAATCACATGAAGAAAAGGGCAGCAGTGCATAACTGCTGTAAATCTTGTCTTGGTTAACCTAACACAGTACATGAAGCATGAGTATCTAAGAAGTGTTGTTGTTGTTGTTTTTTAAAGTGCCCGTATTATGAAAAACTCACTTTTTCTGGGTTTTGGGGTGTTATTTTGTGTCTCTGATGCTCCCACACGCATACAAACTTGGAAAAAAATCCATCCATGCTGTTTTGAGTGAGATACAGGTTTCTGAATGTCCTCTGCCTTGAGTCTCAGATTGCGCCAGTTAAAACTCAGCTCCGTTGTGACGTAACAAAAAGTTTCGTCACATTCAGTTTGAATTTTCCCGCCCACCACCCCACTCGCAGGTCTCCACCCACCAGGTAGCTAGAGAGCATAGAGCAGTCACTTGAATGATACCCTCTGTGCTGTTATCATGTCTCACGGAAATAACAGCGCTATTTGGATATTATGGATTATACTCCCACCTACTTTAAAAAACAAAGTTATAACGCGTGGTTATTGGAACCCGGAGTAATCTTATATACAGTGTGTTACGACGCAAACAGTCCTCAGATTGTAGGTGATAAGACCTTCATGCGAAATCTGATGTAAACAACAGACTATGTATCTATATTTCACGGATTATACGCATTTGTGGACAAAAATGGTAATTGGATGTATTTTATTGGACTTTCATGGATCATTCACACATCTGAAACAGACTGGATTCAATTCGCGATTGCGTTGTTTCATCACAAAAGGTAAGAAGTCACAGTATATTTTGCATGTTGTCATCTTCTGTCACAAAATACTACATTTATGATGCTAGAGCTAAAAGCTTTTTGCCAAACTAACCGAGACCGTACGCCCCGGCTTTTCTGACGAGGCAAGCCTCTAATAACTTTACGGTCCGCATAGATATATACACGGTCCGGACCTCCTGCTAGCTTCTAGCAATTAGCATGCAGTCCACAAGCAGTATACATCCCCCGCCGGGTCTTAATTTCTGTAATTTGCTAAAATAATGCGTTTGAAAATGTTTATAACGGGAATATGTTAGTATTGTCCAGGGAAAATGAGTGTATTGTTGAGACTGCTACATCACAATTTACGCTGGAATCTTTGTGTGTCATGATGAGATTGACACACCGAGACCGGGCCTTACCGCCCCGGCTTTTCTGACGATGCTAACCCCCGAGCCTCTTATAACTTTACGGTCCGGACCTCCCGCTAGCTTCTAGCAATTAGCACGCGGTCCACAAGCAGTATACATCCCCCGCCGGGTCTTAATTTATGTAATTTGCGAAAATAATGCGTTTGAAAATGTTTTATAATGGGAATATGTTAGCATTGTCCAGGGAAAACGAGTTTGTTGTTGTGACTGCTAACGTAACATCACAATTTACTCTGGAATCATTGTGTGTCATGAGTTTCTTCTCCTGTAGTGTACTTATTAGTGATACTTTTCTGTATGATTTGTCTGTTGGCAACATAAACCGTTAATAATAATAATAATATATAAAATAATAACACAGTATGGTCTGTACTGCTCACGAGACCACTGAGCATGCGCACGATCACATGACGTTAGTAGTGGGGCGTGATCAAAGGAGCAGTAGCTCATAAATATGTAATGACTAGCTCAAAACGGCACAATCTGAACTGCCCTGAAACAGAGGCTCCTAGAGATGGGTAACAATCTTTTCCTACAAGTTATTTCGAGCAAACAACTTTTGAAACATGCTTTATGGAACTCATACACCTATATAACTTGTGGAAAAGCAGTCATAAGATGGGCACTTTAAGGAAAGAGTAAAGAACAGACTAGGAGAAAAAGTGCTAGCAGTGCAGGGTTAGATGTGTCTTCTGCAGACTCGGCTGCTCTGGCGATCATTGCACCACTGGGAACGCTCCAGGACAACGTGCCATTTGATAGTTGTTTAAGAAAAAAATGCAACATAGAGGCCTTGAAACAAAACAATTTGCTATGAGATGAAGCACAGCATTATAAAGCAACAAAGGTAATACTGCAAGAATGTGTACTTCAATTATTTTGTGACGATCTGAATATTTAGATGACATATTGAACCCAATTAACTCAAAATCCCATTACCTTAATGTATCTGGATCTCTTATTGAAATCTGAAAGCTTTACTTTTCTGGGATTTCTAGTTATTTCAGTAAAGTTAAACAATAATGAACAAACAAAAATGTAAATGTGCCCGAGTCTTTATTTTTGCATTACTGTTATAATAGGCATTTGTAAGGAAATTGAAAAACTATTGAAAACTATTGTTTGCATTACAGTCTGTAAATGGTATCAGAATGCAGGATATATGATGTCTTACTTTTTGAGGTGTTGTTAAATACATGACTGTGATGTCATCTGGTCAATGATTAAGCTGAGAAGACTTCACCCAAACCTCATATCTGATAGAGTCTGTAGTGTCAGTTTTTAGCCAAACTCTAGCACTTTTCTTTTGGGCTCTATGATGTCCTCAGGCTCTGTAATCAATAGCTCATTTTCACACGACACAGTCTGTCTCACAGTATTAATAAACTCACAGATTGAATCCTCTCTTCCAGCTGTCAGTCAAATAGACAGTCTCTTTCTCTCTCTCTCTCTCTCTTTGTTTGTGTGTGTGTGTGTGTACCTTTAGAGGGGGACCACAGTAATAGCAGTGGTGGGACAAAGTCTATAAATCATACAGAATAATAGTATACTCCAGAGACCCAACTCATGTTTGTCCTCTGTGGTGTCCTCTGTTTCAGACCTCTAAGTCAACCTTTCCACATTTTATGGCAACAGCTTAAGTAAGTAATACTTTTTTGCATATTCTATGTTTTCTTGATAATCATCAATTGTTTTTTTCAACATGAGAGTCTAGACTTAAAATTTAGCAGTATTACAGAAATTTACAAAAACTCTGACCCGTTCAAAACACGACTTTTATTTGATGTCCTTTGTTCTTATGTTTGCTTCATGTTCTATATAAGATACTGAGCAGTTTATGAATAAAATAATTTGTCACACTTTACAATAAAGTTGTATTTGTTAACATTATTGAATGCATTAACTAACATGAACTGACAATGAGCAATATAGTTTACCATTTATTAATCTTTGTTAATGTTAATACAATTGTTAATTTTAGTTAATTGTGTCATTAATCTGCGATAAATGACTAATGTTAACAAATACAACCTTGTTGTAAAGTGCTACCAAAATAATTAAAAGAAAGCCACACCCAGATGAGAGAATTAGGAAATAGGGTTTAATCCATTTGCATCAAATGCTGGACATTCCCAAATGTTTCTAGATGCAGAATACCCAGATACACAGAGGAAGATTTGTGATTAAGGTAACCACAGAAAACTGAAGAATTATTAGTATATGGTATACAATACATGGTATTATTGCAAATTATATTTTCCTCATGGATTAATATAATTGATTAAAACAGCATTTTCATTTCACTAAAAGACGTTTAGTCAATAAATATGATGAATTACAGGTGCCATATTAAACTAGACATGCCTTTCCATCTTACAATGAAATAAAAGAAAGAATTTAATAATAGCAGGAGTTTTGCAGCAATGTGGCTGTCCTGATCTTGCCGAGTGGTTGATGTCCTCACACTCTAAATGTCCTTTCTTGTATTGGTGTTGAATTATTTGTACTGTGAACTGTTTATATTTCGCACAACAAAAAAGAATTACATTTAGATTTACATCCCAACAATTACTAAATACCCTTTTCCAGTAATGAACAGTTCATCTCCGTGTCTTCTGCTTATAAACATCTTCATGTAAATGCATGTATTTCAGTTGCATCTTTTTCGTCTGCGATAAATGACCGCGACCTCTGCAGTGTCCGACATCAAAGCTCTTTTTTTCCCTCGATTCTCCCTCACTGCAGTCGTCTGCATCTCAAACAAAGCGGAAGTCCAGCAGCAGCAGCAGCACACACAAACCCTGCAGTCTTCCAATGTCCTCGATTCATTGGTTGAACCCTAATCCTTGCTCAGCGATTGGCTACTTTTGATGTCAGTCATCGGCGGCCCTCTGACGTAACGGTCGGACACAAGCTGAGCTTCAGTGCAGCTCGTAAACTGTGCGTGTTTAAGGTAAGTTTAATTTATCATCTCGGTGCTCAGTTTATATTTAGTCGAACGTTTTTTTCCCGCTAGGTTATATTTAGATTTCATGTGCATGACGACGGGTAAAGATGAGTCCGCGTGTTAACTTCATTCACATCAATTTTCAGAATTATTTTCGAGTTTTTGTTGTTTGGTAACGTTACAAACTAGGATTGTTGCATTTCGAGTTATCGCTACTAATACGATTCAGATTCTGCTTTATAACCTTATATGTCGGCGTGGCGTGAGTGTGTAACTGTTTTGTCCTTGTTTTTAATTTCCCTTACAAAATTAACCATGGCTTTACTACAGTAAAACAAAAACACGGTTAGTTACTGAAGTAAAACCATGGTAAACCACAAAATAATCATGGTTTTAACATGGTTTTCTAAAACAATAGTTAAAACATGGTTAGTGTAGTAAAACCATGACTTTGCTAATAGTAATCAAAACACACACACATAACATGGTTACTGCACTTTTATCACAATAAAAACGTGGTTAATTTACGTAAGGGTTGTGTTCATGTCGGTACCTCTGGTATATAAGCACATTAGCTTTACTGTAATATACTAAGCAATGTTTGTGGTATATTTGAAGAGTTTGGTTCCAAAACGAGATGACGTCCCTTTAAAAAAATCTGAAATCTCGTTTTTTTTTACTGTGCATTCCAATTAATAATCAAACTGCGTTTGGTTTGTTTTGATTTGAGATTTTATAATAAAAATGCAGCTAATATCACAAAAAAAACAATAAAAACATGATAACATAATAACAAACATGACAAATTTTGACACACTTTGTTACGTTATCTCGTTTTTTAACCAAACTCTTCATTTGCTTAACAACATTGGTTTTACAGCATAAACTCACATCATGTGTCCTCAAAAACTTAAAAGTAAAAAAGGTGTTTAATAATACAAAATGTAAAAGTGAGAGTGAAGTTTAGGGGTGGGGATAGAAGAAATAATTAGCCTAGCATAAAAAAACAACGTCTCTGGAAAGTCCCAAATGTTGTGTTTTCATGTTTTATGGGGACATCCCATAGACGTAATGACTTTAAAACTGTACAAACTGTATCCCCTAACCCAACTCCTAAGCCTAACCCTCACAGAAAACTTTCAATATTTTTACATTTGAAAATTATTTTCCTCAAGTTGTTTTTCCTCATGGGGACCAAAAAAAATGACCCCACAAGTTGGGATGGGCCAATCAAATAAAGCACTTTTTGCTGAATTGGGTATAGGACTAATGGGACCATTCAGAATCATTATCTTCATTTAAAAACTAAAAGACCATGATTAAAATTTTTCCAGAATCGCTCTAGTCATAACCAGGGTTTGAAATGAACACACGACCAATTGGGGTAAAACTGCTGTGATGGGTAACATTGTCAAATCACTAATCAATTTGGAAGGTTACTTTTAAAAAAAAGTTTATAAAAAGGATGTGACATAGTTAGTTTTTGTTAAGTTGTTAATGCTCAATATTTATTTTAATTTTGTTTTCAGCATGTCCAAGATCTTGGCACAACAGTTGCTTCATGAATTATATGAGAATGGTACGTTCATCTCGTTTGCTGTTTTAATGTTTGCAGCATATCAAATCTGTGCTGGAGGGTTTTTGTAATAATATTGAGAAATTGGTTGTCATTTGTGTTTTTAGCAGGATATTGAAGACACTAGCTTTGATGAGGAAGACTATGGACTTTACTCTAATGAAAGCTCTGAAGAATTCACCGATGACTTTATCTTAGGCTATGAACAAACAAATGATGATAGTGTTTCCTCTGACACCCAACATCCACGGGATTGTAAGATCACGCCAGCTGTTTCAGTGTCTTCTATGAAGCCTGTGTCAAAGCCTACATACGGTTCAACCATTGACAAATCCAGATCCGCTCAAGACCTCAAACGTGACTATGTACCTATAACTGATGATGATGATGATAGCTCAGACAATACTGAGATGCTTCACAGTTTAAAAAAAACGCGTGCAGAGTCTTCTGACATTGACATTGTACCAAACCCCAAAGACACTTTCTCCACCAAAAAGAATTACTGTTATGTGTGCAAGAAACCTCAGTCTAAAATCGCCCGTCACCTTAAAAAGCATCAAAGCAGCGAGCCAGAAATTGCTGCCGCATATCTGCTCCCTAAACACTCCAAAGACAGAAAGCGTTTACTCGAGAAGCTCAGAAACAAAGGCAACTATGAACATAATCAAGAGGTTATAGCGAATAAGAGCGGACCGCTGAAGGTTAGGAGAAGACCAGTAAGATCAGAGATCAAGCTGAGTGCCAAGACATACGTGCACTGTATATACTGTAAAGGCCTGTTTGTTCGCAAAGATCTGTGGCGTCACACGAGAAGATGCCCTTCAAAATCCTTCCCCGAGTCGAAAGTGACCGGTAAGGCCAAAGTCTTAGTTTTGGCCGATATCACCGAGTCAACTTTCTCTCAAGCAATTTCTCCTGAGGTGTGGAAGATCTTGGCCAAAATGAAGAACGATGACGTTTCATCTGTAGCCCGAAATGATTTCCTCATACTGCAATTGAGTCAGTGTCTTCACAACAAACACGGAAGCGATCCAGCAAAATCTGAATCCATCGGACAGCAGGCTCGAGAAATGGGCAGACTTTTGTTAAACATGAGAAGAAAATTCTCCATATTTAATTTTGAAGAAGCCGTGAGACCAAGCAATTTTTTGAAAGTCGTCGAGGCCGTAAAGGAGGTTGCCAGTGGTTACGATGAAGAGAGCCACTCGGGTAAGACCCCACGTCTCGCACCGAAGCTAGGACATTTGCTTATCAAAATCGCCGACATCATTATATGCAGGGCCATCGCGACGGAGGACAACGCTTTGAGAAAAGCGACCGAGCGGTTTAAAAGACTTTGTTCCAATGAATGGGCAGAACAGATCTGCCGTGCTCCTCGTGCTGTTTTGAGCAAGTCAAAGTTTAACAAACCATCTACAACATCATTTACACGTGATGTACAACTTCTCCACCAGTACCTAGAGAGGAGATCAGCCGATGCTTTTGAAAACCTGAAAAACCTCCAGTCCTCGCAGACGTACGCAGACCTCGCCAAAGTGACGCTTGCTCGAGTCGTAATCTTTAACAGTCATCGAGCGGGAGACGTCTCCAAAATGACACTCGAGTGTTTCAAGAAAAGACTTCATGAGGACATCGCTGTCTCGGGTCTCTCGATGTTTGAGCAAAACATTTCCAAGCGTTTCAGCCGAGTGGAAATAACGGGCAAGAAAGGAAGAAAAGTTGCCGCTTTTTTAAACCCTGAACTTGTCAATGCAATCGAGCTGATCGTGGATAAGAGACATGCATGTGAAGTGGATGAGAACAATCCCTTTGTGTTTGGAAGACCGATATCCTCGTCCTTCAGTGTCTTCAGGGGACAGGACTGCCTCGGGATTTTTGCAAGTCAGTGTGGTGCCCAGAGCCCTAAATATCTGGGGTGTCCGCAGCTCCGTAAGCAGGTGGCAACGATCTCAATGATTCTTAATCTTAGGGATAATGAGCTGTATCAACTTGCCAATATTCTGGGCCTTGACATTCAGGTCCATAGAGAGTTTTTTTGGTTGCCAGATGCAACTGTTGAACTTGCAAAACTCTCAAAGCTGCTTCTAGCAATGAAGGAAGGAACTTTTGCAACTTTTCAAGGGAAATCTCTTGAGGAAATTCAAATCGAAGGCATGTACATCATTTCATTAATATTGAAGTTAGAATAACCCTAATTTTAAAATATTGGTTTAAAGAACTACATAGGAAACCATACATTCAACAAAAACACTCAAGCAGTGTCCGGCAGAACTGGCACAAATGGCCACCCTATCTTTATCATACAATTACACCGAAAGTGTTAGCAGTGCAAACGTTACCCCATAGGCGGGGTTTATTGTAACAGATGGTTATTGTAACAGATGGTTTGTTGTAACACCTCCTAGAAAATTTAGTTATCAACAGGTTACGAACCAGCAATCAGTTTCTTGGAGTTGCTGACACGTTTCAAAATGGAGAAGATGAAGAAATTTACTTAATATCTTAACAATTATCTTAACCAAAACACATCAAAACTTTTCACAAATTCACAGGAGATCTTTTGACAGTAAGAGAAAAAGATGAAACGCACAGATTGCTTGGCCCTGTAGAAATATTTAAAGTAGCGGTCTTACGATTAACCTTGTGTTAATTTGTGTACGACTTACCCATACTCTGGACTGTGCTTTGTGCTGAATAATCAGTCATGACTTATGCACAGCCTCGACTCGAGTACCTTATAGCTTTTATTAAACTCTTACTACACCAGGACGGCAGTTAAGAACCACTGGACTACACAATACAAATATTAAAGCAAAAAAATCTGCATCAAAACAACTTTCATGAAGTAAAATCACTAAAAGTCTGGATAAAATAGTTCCTGGTCGACTGTGAACGGTAACTGAATGTTTGACATGTGTCTGCAGTAATACACCAAATCATTGAGTACATCCGCGCTCATAGATGTGTTTGATTATAAATAAACCACAACTTTTGACTCAAGGACTGAAACTTAATGTTAATTAAGTTAATCTTAACATCTGTTTTACAATGTACAGATAGCCAATGAAGTTGTGATTCTGATGAAACACACAGTAGAGCTGTCATAGGTAGTACTAGAGAAACCACTGAAGAAAACTTTTAAAATCTCACTCATAGAAAAGACAAATATTGTTAACCTTACCTAACCTGTCTTTACATAAAGCTACTACAAGAACTATATGTGTATGCTGACTCTGTGCATGTGTGTGTCAAATATATTTTTCTACAGGTGAAATTGATGTGGAATTAGGTGAGGAAGAGACAAGTGATGATAATGATGAAGAAGAAGAAGAGTCAGATCCTGTCATTGGATTAAGGGGTATGTAGAGTATGTGTTTACTTCAACTTTCTGCAGTAGAGTAGACCCGCTTTTAAAGATGCTTTTTGACTGTCAGTATAATTTATATAACTCTGATTTATTCAATCCACATTGTTTTCATGCTGTTCTGCTCCGTGTAAAGATGGATATAGACATAATACACAATTATAGATATAAAAAGCCCATGACACATTATTAAACGTACAATTTGTAAGATATTTGCAGTAAAACATCCCAAAAATCACTAGTCCAGTGTTATATATTTTGTCCAGTTAATTACTAACAATATCTCTAATGTTTTTTAAATACTTGTAAATTATGAGAAAGTTGCCATTCTGAACAGTGAGACGGGGCAGTGCAGTCGCCTGTCAATGACGTTAATATCCATGTTACCCTTTTTACTGATGTAAAAACCACATGAAAACAGTGTCGTGGACAGTTGTGAAAGTAATAGCGTCTGTCGGGTTTCTCGCTTGTTAATGATAAATTTGTTAATCTGAACACTTAATTCTGTGCTGTGTTATCACACCATCGATTTGGACTAATACTGTAACATCTATGACTAACAATTGCGTTTTGAGCGCAAGGGTTTTTAAAAATGTTCAGTTTCAGTGACCTGATACTGCGTTTAAGTAAAAAGTCATGAACTGCGTACAAAGGCCTTAAGATGGTCAAAACAATGTTGGGAGAGGAGGTGTAGAACGGGAGTTCCAAACCTTTTTTGTGCCAGGGACCAGCATATTCATGAAAAAAATTCCAAGGACCAGTTGTCAATTTGAATGCCTCAAATTTAAGATGCATCGTTTTTGAAACATATCACTGTGTAAAAACAGTAACAGCCTATCATTTAATTGCATATAATGATCTAGGTGGCAACAAAGGCTACTTGTATGAATATTCCAATCTGTTTAAACTTTCAGACCGGTTCGCAAAATATTTCCCTTCTCTCCCATACAATTAGGTCTACTTCAAAAGCAACTAATCAGCACTCAGTCACTAGCAGGTGGCAGTAATGGCAAATTGTATGTAAATACCAGTCCATTTTACCTGTCAAATCTCTCCAGAACCACTAAAGACAATCACTTCAACACCAACTTAGTGTTTTCACTTACCAACAGGTGACAACAATAACTAGGAAAATAAGAGCCAGTTTCAACAGTCAGACGGTTTTAGAAAACAATATCAAACACACAGTAATTTCTGTTCAGCCTAATCACTAATCAGCCAATCATTTTTAAAAGTATAAAATTAGAGATTAAGCTTTAACCTTTAAAAAAATACCAGACCCAACCAATAAGAACAAAACTATTTTAATGTGAAAAAAACCATACGCATTCAAAACATCGCAGAGCGTGCCGGAGTCATGTTTGGGACTATTTTACACCATCATGACTATAAGTTTGCGTGTTCATTCGCAGCTTTTGGTTTTGTTCAAATGTAAGTTATAATATTGTGTTTATTTTGTGGAGGCCTATCTGTATATCTAATTTATCTAGGATGCATTAGGTTAAAAATGAATGCAGAAAGTGTAACCTGGTGATCCTCAGCTTCAGCGCGCGCAGCTCAAATGGCACAAGACTAATAATGACTATATTACATAACATTATAAAGAGAACATTTCTGATTATTTCCACTAATGTTCGTTTGGGAGCTTGTGTGAAGTCTGAGACCCGTTGTGTTTGTCTGTTGATCAGTGTCAGATGTGTCTCAGCAGATTAAACCCTCACACAGAGTTACATGACTTAATGTCTGCATGTTCTTGCTCAAAAAATGACAGTGGCTGTATCATTTCTAGTGTAAAGAAATGGACATATATTAAATATTAATATGGATTTAAACATTGTTTGACTAAAAATAATAGGGATGCTCCGATCGATCGGCCGATAATGCTTGCTATGTTTCTCAATGAATTACGGTGAAATGCCACTACATCCAAAAGCCAGGGGGCGCTCTCGTGCAGAAACTCAAAATGCGCTGTAGATGAAGAACAATACACACGCAGCTGTGATGACACGCAGCTCCGTGAAATGGCTGAAGGGTATATTTATATTGCTGTTCTTCAAATCTTTTCAGGTATTTTCATGATAATAAAGAATATGTTTAATAATTATGTTTGACGATAAACGGCTCAAACTAACAGTGATTTTAGATCTATAAGGACTTACTGACCTAAAGCCGTAGTACATGAAATAGCTGTAATAAGATCGGCTGTCCGATTCAGAAATGTGATCGGCCACGTATTATTAGTGGAGATCGGGACATCCCTAAAAAATAAGCGTTTCTCTCCGTCTGAAGTGAAAGTGAAAGTGAAGAAAGCGGTTTCTTAAAAAGTGTAAAAATCTCGTCTCGTTCTCGTGAACCCAATCTCGTGTTTCGTCTCGTCTCGTGGATTAAGTGTCTTGTCACACCCCTATCATCTAGGTCAGGATACGTTTCTTTGCGTTAAATTAAGGGCAAGCAATGCTCCAGTTTACTGGTATCTATTTTAGTGCTGCAACGACGCGTCGACGTCATCGATTACGTCGACTATGAAAATACGTCGACATGCGTAAAATGCGTCGACGCGTCGCTGTTTACATTCATTTCGCGTAATGGCGGCTTCTGCTCCTGGCAGTGTTATCCATACATTGATTTGTTTGTGTGCGCCACAAAATCAACAATGGCCGCAACATTTAACGTTACATTTTTATTTTCATTTAAAACGGCTTCATTTATTGTTGTGCGCTCTCGGTGGTGCCTCTCTTGTGCACGCGCGCTCTCTCTCTTTCTCTGCGTGAAGCCCCTAGACAGCGCCTCTCATACATGACACTGAATGAAAGAATTAAAAGTTGGCTGTGTTTTGTACTTGCATTTTCACGTAAACGTCAGATGTTACTGGCAGAGAAGACGACTGATTCGAGTTTATCATGAAAGATTAGCAGTGTTTTCCCACACAAACAGGTTATGTGCTTGTGCGCGAGCTCTCTCTCCTATGCCCGCGCATGCCTTCTGTAGTAACTCTGTGTAATGGCAATTGTTTAATTTGCGCCGAATTGTGAGTTGTCATGCCACCGGGTTGAAGGTTGCTGCTGCCAGCACTTATTCAGCCCCACTCGCGTAATTTGCCGGTAGCGCAAGACGCACGGGTTGCTTTTCAAAGCGCTCGCCTGTGAACACGAGTTTAGATTCAGATGCGTCTGTATTTGAGGGCGTTTGCCGCGCGTCTAGATGCGCGACCTGATACGAACGGCCACATAAATGAAAATGAGACAAATCGTAATTTTTAAAAATCTAAGTCATAGATGCAATAATGAATGATCTATGAATAGTTATATTATTCATCGTCTTTTGATAACAAAAACTTATTTGATGCAAAACTCATCAGTTTATTTAAAGCGTTTCATATGAATATAATGTTTTCTTAAGTAAAACAAGTCCATTCAATATTTGTTCTTTTATGACACAAGGTATTTGGCAATGTACATGATCCAAGTAATAAAAATTAAGATAAGGATTCTTTATTTTTCCTCCTGTTCCTCTGCATACTTGATAAATCTTGCTTGTGTATTGTATATCAGGAGTTTCTAAACTTTTTCAACCCAATAGGTAATCTCAAGACCCACCATTTTTTAAACATAGAAATATAGGGGAAAACACAAACACATTTGTTCCCTTTTAGTAGCTTTTGAATATGTTTAATTGAATAATATAAAAATACCTTATCTTAGGGCTGCAAGATTAGAGCAAAAATCATAATTGTTTACTGTATTTGCATTGATTCGAAAATTATCTATTTAAAAAAATACAATGAATTGCAAGGATGCAGAAAACAGTTCACTATTGCACACTTATGTATAGGCTACTGAGCATTTAACTGTATTATTTTAATATAGTCAGTCATGAACTAAAGTGGGCTGGTCTAAGTCATGAAACTCCAGGGCTGAAAATGAGTCCCACTCCGGCCCTGGGTGGTTTCCATTAGCTTAAGCCAGGACTAGACCTTAGTTTAATTAGGAAATATAATTAGTTTAAACAAACATGCCTTACTAAAAACATTACTTGTGTGCATTTTGAGGCCAAACTAAGGGCACTGATGTATTTTAAGATATGTCAGTGCAAGATGTTTTCAGTTTGGACAGCTCTTATATTTTTTTTAGTCTAGGACTAGTCTAATCCCTGTCTGGAAACTGCCCCTATATATCTGACAACAGAACAGATAATATGTGAAAATAGCATTCAGTTGTGTTAAAATACAATAAAACAAACAATAACTGTCAGATCAGACAGAGAGTAGAAAACAGATTATCCAACAGATTAAATAGCTAATCAAAAAAAGAACACTGTATTAATAATAAAAAATAGTCGTTAGACTAGTCGACTAATCGGAAAAATAATCGCTAGATTAGTCGACAGAAGAAATAGTCGTTAGTTGCAGCTCTAATCTATTTAACGCACGCACCTCAAACAACATTGCACAGCTAATAATAATGATGAAAAACACTTTTATTACTATATTGTTGTGGATTTATTGGTATTTGTTATTTTCAGCACGTTGTTCCAAGAAGAGCTTGTCCACAACAGTAAAAATAATATTTTTAAATTAATTAAATATAAAAAGTAGCCTATTATTGTTTGAAAAATCTGCATTTGCTGAAATTACTATTTTGCCAAATTGAAAATTAAATAGAAAATATACTTTGGGGACAGGCGTTAAATATGAATATGTAATGTGCATTTACCTTGGACTCAGAGTGGGTTGCGCACCCATACTTTGCCATTCATTGGGTCTTTTTCAGATGGAAAATAATGCTCAAACTCATCAGACAGTGATGTTAGGTGCATGGCAATGTATCAACTAATGAAATTAGCTATTTGAAGTTTGCTGAGGCCAGCTCATCTCTTCACATACTTCTCTGTTACTTCAGGTGCACCGCGCATTTTTTGCAGTCCGTTCAGATACGACGCGTTGCTAAGCACATTTTTATTGATTTATTGTTTTAAATTTTGGATGAAATAACATTACATGCCATAGCATTTAAAAAAGACCATTATTATTATTATTATAAAAATATAATTCTGGGAATATTCAGGGAATATTTCAAGGCCCGGTCCTAACGGGTCCATGGACCGGTCCGGGGACCGGGGGTTGGGAATCACTGGTGTAGAAGATTTAATTTGATTTTTGTTTTGTAGGGAAAAGAAAAATGCCCCCGGATGAGGCTGAAAGCTCCACAGGTTTGTGTTTATGTTCTGTTTGTATGTGTTTTTATGTGTGGAAATGAGACCCTTTTCATGCTGATCAGCATACAGAAGCAAACACGTCTCTGGTCCCCTACCTGTTGAGATTTCAGACGGTCAGATTGGTTGTGTTTTTTCTCTCAGAATAATAAAGAGAAATGAGATGAAGCTGAGACGTCTGTGTATAAAGACGGAGCTGTAAGCACAGAGAGTGGTGGAGTCTTGTGTTTAAGTTTTTTGTTTTCTGCATAGCTGAACTCTTGGTAAATCCATTAGTTTACTGATAAATGAATGATAATCTTAGCAATAATCTTATGCAGTGATGAAATTATTTTGTTATATTTTGTAAAAGAAAGACATTGTGGCAGCATTTACTTAATATGACAGTGTGATTATTAAACTTGCTTTTATATATATATTTATTTAAAAATACCTAATATTATTTTAACTTTACAATCCAATGACCTGCTTTCTCTTAAATTGTATTATGAAGACATAATTTACTCATAAAAGACAGTAAATATACCGTAGATTAAAACAGTGCTTCTTTCCTCTCTCCAAATGCATTTGCTTCTAGCTGACAACAAGAACAGGCGTTTTCATCAAGAAACTCTTAATAATAGTTATTGCAAGAAAATGTTTATAAAGTAAATTTGATCTTTTTTGTATTTGTAGAGGCTAAATCAAGGAGAATCGTAAAAAGGCCATGGAGCGCAAATGAAGTGAATGCCGTCATGAAGCATTTTCATAGCCATATTTCCAAGGGAGCCCTCGCAACAAAGGCCGAGTGCGAACATTGTAAGCGTGCAGAGGACCCTTTTCTAAGAGAACGAACCGTACAAAACATAAGAGATTTTGTACGGAACCGAGGATTAATGTTGAAAAGGCAAAGTTCATGGCAAGATCAGTGTCTTCTTCCATTTGATCTGGGCCAAATTTAAGTTTTTTTGTTGTTGTTGTTGTTGCCCCTCTGAATCCGCAAGCTGGTTCAGGAATGTTTATGCTGTTACATATTGACGCTTTCAATTACTTTGTTAAAGCATTGCTTTTATACCTATTTACAAAATAAATTTGTTTTTGAAGTAGATTTCAGAAGTTTGGTGTTTTTCCACTGTTACTGTGATGGGAAAAAAATAATATTTCAGTCAAAATCACATACCCTATAGACCAGGGGTGGGCATACCACGTTATGGAGGTACAGAGGGTCCTACAGAGTTTAGCTACAATCAAAACAGATCATCAAAGATAAAGATAGTTAGGGAGATCCCAACCTTGGGTGATCTACCATTGGGAAGCTGATACCACGAGCGAATCAATAATTATCAGTGACATCAGTGGCGGACGTTCAGAGTATTACAACAGTCCATTACTGTTTACGTTTTCATTTCAACACTTTAAAACAATACATAAATAGTCAATAAATATGTATGTGTGCAGCACTATTGAAGTAAAATAGAAAGGCACAGTTTATCGATAAAAGAGTCAAGGATGTTTGTAGATTTAACAATCGCACCACTGTAGGAACAAAAGTTGCTTTTCTCTTTTGTGTTCTGCACACTGGGCAATTAAGATTTCTTCCTGAGGGGAGTCACGCAAAAAAAAAAAACGGTTTATTATTTTACAATTTATTGCCACTATTTAACATGAACCCTAAAACTGGTCAAAAGTAGCACAGGTTTATGTGAATCAATAGCCAATATTACATTGTTTGGGTCAAAATTCGAAATATTTTTGATGAAAAAAATCCTACTGTAAATATACCGAAATGTTTTTAATGATTATGTGTTGCTAAGGACTTCATTTGGGAAACTTTAAAGTCGATATTCTCAATATTTTGTTAGATTCTGGATTTTCCAGAAATTGTTGCATCTTGGTCAAATATTGTCCTATCCTAACCAGTCCTACCCAATACATTAATTGAAAGATGATTTATTCAGCTGATGTATACATTTACATTTCAAACATTTTGCCTTATGTGACTGGTTTTGTGTTTCAGGGTTTTTATATGACTATCATATTCTTTAAAATTCAAGTCCTTTTTCAATTGGAGAAACCTAAAAGCCTGTGAAAAAAATAAAGTAATTTTGATGGTGAATGCAGTAACTGAGTCGTGACATTCCCTACTCTGCCTTCTCCTATAAAATCTCATTTTAATCACAGTAAAACCTAAATACATTTTTCCAACAAAAGTATTGTTTAGTATAAAACGTGGAAGATTAACATTGATTCATTTCCTCACAAAAGGGTTTTTTAAGCTTACTGAAGCCTCTCCTCTATTGACTTCCATTCAAAGAAAGCTTCTGGTCTCCTTCCCAGCGTACTGCATCATTACTCGTTTTCATCTTCACCTTGCAGGCTTCCCTAAACTGACTTTGATACAAGGTTACTTGAAAATGACATTTGGCTGTGTTTAATTAGGGTTAGGGTTTAAACTCTGTAGGACAGTTGCTCTCAAGGACTATAGGGTTACTGCCCAGCCCTGCTTTAGATGAATGCATACAGACCATGAATTATGTCCATTTATACTATATGCTTTATTCTGATTGGCTGAGAAATGTTTCATGGGTGTCTTAAAATAACCACCAGAGCAACGTGGTAAACGTGATATAAGAGGAATAATTGACTCCGGTCCTTTGAATTATTTGAAAATAATGCACACCCACTGTGTAACGACACTTCACTCCGCATATTTTTTAATAATTCAACAGCCTGTCATCAGTTATTCCTTGCGTATATACCAGTTGTCTTCATATTGTCAGCGATGTTCATTACGATAGCTTTCATCTCATCACAGCAGGAATTTTTCGTTTCAAAATGCACTAAAACCAGCAACTTGAGAAATGTGTTTAAGCAATTGTTTAAATGAAACCCTTCAGATCCAAGCACACCGTAGCATTAAGTTATTCAAAGACTTAATCATTTCTATTCAATACACAGAGATGTTGCGATCTCAGTTCGTGTGTTGTCAGGTTTACTGACTGTTGTAGCACACTTGATCATTACAAAATTATTTGGAAATCAATATAGTTTCCTCTCGCCATAAACACAGAAGTTGACATGGCATTTAAAGGAAAAGTATTCTCATATGCACATTTGGAATGGACACTTTAAATAAAAAGAATAACAATATTATAATGTGTCATCGAACTAGAGTAGAAATTATATTTCTAGATTAAAGTATGCGTGATGGCACGAGGCAAGATGAATGTACTAATGTACTATATTCCCTGCTCGCCCCTGTTAAGGACATTATTTTAAACCGGGTCAGAATCGTTGGCATCTGTGATTTCTGCTCTGTTTGGAGTCCTCACGCTTCAGTACGTTGGTTCGTATGAGCCATCTGCTCTCTTATTTCTGTACATTGATCTGCATTGACTTCTGCGGCTCTGAATCTTTAAAAAAGCAAACGCATTTTCAGCACGCTGACCCAACAACGCTGTTGTTTAACACTAACAAATGCAACGGCCTCATTCAGCGCTCGCATGAAATTACAGCTTGTGTTCTGCAGACGACGAAGTGCTCGTGAATAAAAAAGAGGCCGCATGAAAGGCCAGCTATCAACACAACTCTTACATGACAAGACACACAAACGATTCTCTTCAATGTGAAAAACTGCTTTAAATGGCCATAATTATCTGCTATCAACAGACAGACAGCAGCACATCTGAAGGGACGAGAGAGAGAGATAGAGATTTAGGATGTATTTCATGTATGTGTTCTGTAATAAGAAACATTTCATTATGGTACTTACATCTGATAATAAAATCTGTCTCAGGTGATCAGATCACAAACTTCAGGCATTAAGGCTTTATTTTTCTTCATCAGAACTGATCATGTGGATAAGAAAGAGATCTGTATATTTGTATCTGTAATGGTTCATAAGCATCACTGCGTCAGTCTGAAGTGTTTGTTTGTCACTGTACAGACTGAAGTGTGTTTGTGTCACAGACTGCAGATGAAAGGAAATGAGCTCCAACACACAAACACTCATCAGATCTTTTGAGTTTGACCTTGAGTTTTTTTGGCTGATAAATTCTCCATCTGTCATGCATCCATTTCATTATGAGAGCTGTTTGCTGAAAGACTCATCATTATATCTTCCTGTACCCCGACTACCACTTTTCTGTTTCGCAAAAGATTTGAACCAAACAATCATAATTATTAGCTCCACTTACACTGTAAACTATACTTTGATATGGTACTGAAATTATTGTTCTATGATATTTTGTGGTACTTCAAATACACCTCACTACTATACTGTTAATCTCTCTTTCTTTCTCTCTCTCTCTCTCTCTCTCTGTCTCAGTATTTTCTTTTATCTCTCCATATGTTATGTTTTAGTGAAGGCTTTGCCAGACTTCACCAGCTCAGATTCTGTCACCTGTCCTGATTAAACACCCATAATAAACCACACACATACAGTTTGACAAACAGCCGATGACACACACTGCTTTATCTCTCTCTCACAGTTACAGCGAGCGAGAGAGAGGGAGACCCTTTTTTTTACTTAAGTCACCTTTTAATCTACCTTACCAGGTCAAAAAAAGTTAAAAGACATTACAGTACATAAACATAAATGAAAAACTCCAACTCTCCAGAGTCATCTACTACAACCAACACTTCTTTAACACCCCATCTTCAATTAAAGAAGAACAAATGATCAATATGCTTATAATATGTCAATTCAATAGCAATTTCTGATTCCACCAAGGACCTAACTAAGGAAACTACACAGATATCTTTTCCTGCATTTTTATGGGTTTTCAGAATTGCTAATTTAACGTGACCAATTACGAAATTAGCAAGAACACATTTCTCTTGTATAGATTTGTTATAAAGACATTGCAGTATAAATAAGCTCATGGTATATGAACATTTTTGTTGTTATTTCTCCTTATAATACAAAAAGAGGTACCAGTCTGGGGCAGTCACAAAACTGTATCTAAAGCATTGCAAAATGGACAATTGGGTGTAATATTCACATTCACCTTTGCAAAAAACTTATTCGAAGCAATAATGCAGTGAATTAACCTCCACTGAAGATCTCCACATCTCTTAAAGATACAAAAGTCTCCAAGATGGGGAAATTTCTACAGATAGCAAAAAGTGAGATCTCCATTTGTATCAATTTTAGCTTTCAGTTGATTTAAGAAAAGGGTCTTAACACTAGGGGTGTGACGGATCACATTACGGTTTTTAGGCACAGATCGGATCATTTTTCAGATCAGCAAAAAAAAAGGTGTGGTAAAAATCTAATACCAAATAAAGAAATTGCAAACATTTGTAAAAAAAGAACAAAGTTGCACATTAAGTAAGGTCTAAAATAAGCAAATCGTATCAAATTAATAATAACACTGTCTTTATTATATAAATTAAATAAAATAATTCTTTTTTTTAGAGCTACAGAAGTGATTTTCTCTTTGTCTTGGGTTGTTTGATTAACATTAATGACACAGACATTACATTGTTGTTAATGCTCTATTCGCCAAATGTATTTTAATTGACTACGGTTGGAGACACAGTAGCGCAACTCTCTCTAAAGTTTATACATCAAGAGTTCTGATCTTTGAATGGCATAGGGATGATCACGTCTGACTGAAGCTGGACCGGACACATTCAGCAGCAGGTGTGTTTGTGCATACAGAAAACTGCACACTATCGCATTTTTGCGGTTCAATTGTTTAAAATCACTTAAGTGTTAACATTTGCAAGCCTTTGAAACATGTGCAAATGATAAACTTTTCCTATTTAAATGTGCGTATTAATCCGCAAATCGCATGCGAGCCGAACCTCATGGGGATTCGTACAGATCATGGATCAACTGCGATCCGTCACAGCACTACTTAACACATACAGTCAAGCTCAAAATGATTCATACCCTTTGTAAATATGACCAAAGAAGGCTGTGAAAATAAATCTGCATCGTTAATACTTTTGATCTTTAATTAAAAAAATCTGCAAAAATCCAAACTTTCATTGGAGAATAATAATTTTAAAATGGGGGAAATCTCATTATGAGAGAAATATTTTTCTCTAATACACACTGCTCACAATGAATCATACCCTTTTATTCAATTCTTTTTGCAACCTCTTTTTCCCAGGAGAACAGCTCTGAGTCTTCACCTATAATGCCTGATGAGTTTGGAGAACACCTGACAAGAGATCAGGGATCATTCCTTCATACAGAATTTCTCCAGATCCTTCAGATTCCAGCTCCATGTTGGTGCTTCTTCTCTTCAGTTCATCTCACTCATTTTCTTTAGGGTTCAGGTCAGGGGACTGGGATTGTCATGGCAGAAGCTTCGTTTTGTGCTCATTGACTCATTTTTGTGTTAGTTTTGATGTTTGTTTTGGATCATTGCCCTGAAGGAAGATCAAACCATGGCCTATGGTCAGGTTTTGATTTTTTTATCTGTTGGTATTTCATAGAATCCATGATTCCATGTATCTGATCAAGATGTCCAGGACCTCCAGCAGAAGAATTAGCCCAGAAGAATTGCTGCTTAAAAAGCAATTTTTTTGCTTCATCTGACCATAGAACATTATAAAAGTAACTGACACTACTTGAACTTCAAACGGGATGGGTTCTACGTCAGATGAAACAAAAAATGGCTTTTTAGCAGCAAACACTGGACATTAGGCATCCAAGGTTACCCTTTTTTGGGATCAGCATTAGTGAAGCTCTACGGCAACTCAGTGGTAAAGTTCCTTTGTAAATGCATTCCACGAGGATGTAACCCTGTATAATTTTATTAATTAATTATTAAGAGAAAATAGTTTATGAGTTTGTTAAAATAATAAACTAACCAGATGAGCAGAAAAGTGAAAGGAAAAATTATAAAATCCAAGATAAATGCATGTCAGTGTGATGATTGACATGTCAGTAACCATCCAATTATGTGAGTGTTCTGTTGAAGTCCCGCCCCACCACGCTAGTTGCTGGATGGGGAACGCCATTTTAGTTCTCTCTGTGTGACCGATGAAACGAGCAGCAGTGTAACTTTGAGTTAAAGTTAAAATCCTCAGAGAAGATTAGACCTTAAAGGTTTTATGGAATATTTTCTTTGGATTTTTGGTAAGTACACATTTAATATGTGTAAACTGTCATAAATGTGTTTAAATGTGTACTTATGTTTAAAACTGAGAGAGAATGAAACCGTGTTTCTTTATCTAAATGAAATACTGATGAGATCTGATGTTTAACATGTTAAAATATGTATATATGAGTTCTAAATGTTTATTTTGTGTTGCTAATGATATTGAAAGAATGGTTTTGTTTGTTTATGTAGCACAATGCTATTTAAACTGTTGACTTTTTATAAAAATATAGCAGTAAATGCTAAACACAATATATGTGATTGCTGTTGAACTAAAACCAGTTAATTTAATGTGTGTTGTGAACTAAATACTGCCTGTTGCATATGCAGGTCAGGTTTTTTGTGCCACGCTGGAACTGTGTTCGATTCAGCGTGACGATTAATGATGGCGAACCTCCAGTGAACTGAGCATTGATTGCGAGAGTTGAGTTCAAACCAACACCTGTGGATTTCGTAGGAAAGTTCTAAGTTCCTGCTAGTTTTTTCAACAGAAGTGAGCTTTGAGTAATTGCAAGGATTTTGTTTTGTTTTGGAGTTGCAGAATCGTTATTCCGCGATTCAACGAACTTTCGATTCACCGAAGCGAATCTTTTGAACCGAATCCTTGATTCGAATCTTTTGAACGGTTTTTTCCATCTGAACTGTTTGAACACACACTTTTCAGAACTGAACTTTCCAGAAACAATCTTTTTGTAACTGATTCAATTAACTGTTTGTTTATTGTTATTTTTCTTGTTTTATTTTGAGTGAAATGTTCAAGTTACAACTGTGAACTTGTGAATGTTACTTGAATGTGAATGTTACTTGATGGAGTGTTCTAGGAAATTCATATAGCCTAGAGGGTGCACCCAACAGAATAACTCTTTATTCACTACTTCAATTGAACTGAATGTCTTTAATTTATGTGTTTTGCATCTGAACAACAGTGTGACATTGTTGACTAAACATTTTATTTAATTTCTCTTTCAACAATTGCCAATTTCTCTAATCATTCATTTAAATACAAATACTTACTTTTATTTAACCAGTGTTGTCTCATTACATCTCCATAGTCGAACCTATTGGCCTATGATAATATTAGTAACAAGTGCAATATTATTTGACACATGTGCTACAAGAACATCTATGCCAAATAGCTTCCAAAAGTGTGAAAAAATTCCACTGAAAGACCGTCTAAACCAGGAGACTTTCCGAGGCTCAATTCCCGAACAGCTTGTGAAGGTTCAGTAAAAATCAAAGGGCTGTCACAGTGTTCAGCACAATACAGATCCTCATAGAAAGAAATAGTAGATGACTGGATCTCTTGTTGGTCAGTTGTCACACGACCATTTGACAATTAAAATTTTACTTTTGTTCTCTTGGTTTCCTTTCCAGGTCAAAAAAGTGGAAGGAGAGTACATTTCATTCACTTGGGAAAATCCAGTCCTCAGCAATTCAATTTCAATTCAATTTTATTTATATATGGCACTTTTCACAATTGTTGATTGTTTCAAAGCAGCTTTACATTAATAGATGTAGGAAAATCATAGAAAAATGAGCTTAGTAGTAATGTAACGTATACAGTAGTAAAGCCAAAGGTGGCGGACTCTCCAGGGGATAAAAAAAACCCTCTTTTAAATATTAAAGTAAGTATATATATATATATATATATATATATATGAAGAGTTTGGTTCCAAAACGCAATAAATCCATTTTGACAAATTTTGGTAAAAACGTGTTTTCTATACCAAGAAAGTGACAAGATGAAAACCACTATTTTCTGTTACAAACTTTCACATAGCATCTTTAGGTTATAAAAACATAAAAAATTCAAATCCATAACTTGATTTTCAAAGATTTATTATAAAAACTGATAATTTTTTCCACAAAATGCAATAAATCCATAACAAGTTTTTATTCAAAATGCTATAAATCTATTGAATCAATAGCCTATATAAATGTGCATTCATCTTTGCCATGTTATATTCATTTAGTTGACTAGTTGTACACACTAATTAAAAATATAAACATTAATGTCATTAATCAAAACACTTACTTTGTCATATTAAGAACACTGTCATTGCTGCGGTTATACTTGACGTCGTGGCTTAACGTTTTTCACAGCGATCAGCTGTAAAATGTTTTGGTCCCGCTCGATTTTCGTTGACTTTGAGTAAAATTATGGAAAGTTTTTCATAAGATCCCCTGGGGTCAATGTGTTATCATGACAGAAACTTGATGCTGTCTGGAGAACAAGCAGCCGAGTGCCTCTCGCGGAAATTATTAGATGTTGATGGCTTACGTTTCTTTCCCGTCACAGAAAACCATCACAGGTTTAGCAATGCTATTAAAGTATTATTTTGTTTTATTTGTTGATCACGAAGTACAAAGTAGATGAGGAAAATTAGGATTCCGTGTACTCAGCGCGCCGCCATGTTTGTTTACATTGCGTGAATGGTCCGCTGTAATATCAGGAATGGATTTATTGCGTTCTGTAAAAAAGGAGGAGTGGCGTTTGTCGCATTTTGGGAACAAAGGGAGAAAAGATGACAGAATATCACGGCGGGTATTGGATTTTGCGTAAAATTAATTATTTACTTTTAACTACTGACCTGATATAATACTGATTTTGGCAGTAACTAATTTTTTTCAAAAATGGCGTTTATTGCGTTTTGGAACCAAACTCTTCATATATATATATACACTATCGGGGTATGTGAATGGGTAAGCGAATGAAACTGGTTCCGCCGGTGGTCATTGGTCAGTCATCGGCTGGGCATCACGTTGAAGGACGGTCAGTAGATCAGTGGTGTTATGACCTTCACAGCTGCAGGAACTGGGTCTGTTTGACTCATTGTCCTCGGGGTCGAGGACGAGACAGGAAGAGAGAAACAGAATCCTATTACCGTACGGGCCGTTCACATGTAATGCAAGTGTCATACAGTATTGTGGTTTAAATCAGCAAGGCAACTTTCCCCCTTTTTTCCAATAATTGTCTAACAAGCAGATTATATGATCCATGGAGTTTACATTGTTAGTATCAAACAAAAAAAAGTGAGATATAGGTGTTAAAAAATCTATCTTTATGTTTTTCCTCATATAGAAACATACAGTCTTGCACCAGGTATATTACTAGATTTGCATTTGAGCCAAGTATACTGTCTGAACTCAGTTAAGACCTCCAAATCAACAAAATCATGACAATTTATTAGACGCAGAATGAGGATGAGGGTTATCATGATTCCCTTCTAACGTTGGGTGTGTTGTGCAATTAAAATCACCACCCATTACAACAACATTATCCTGGGGACATTGTAAAATTGCGTCAGAAAGTTTTCTACAGAAATGTATACGCTTCTGACCAACAATTGGTGCATACACTTTAAAAAAGGAAGAGTCATATCACTCCCCGGTTAAATAAGGTCTACCACAGGGATCAGTTCTAGGCCCTTTCCTTTTCTCGTTATGTTACCTCTTGGAGACATTATCAGGAAACATAACATAAGTTTTCACTGCAATCCAGATGATGCCCAGCTTTACATCTCCTCACATCCTAGCGAAACCCTCCAGTTCTCTAAGCTAACAGACTGCATTAGCGATATTAGGGACTGGATGGCACATAACTTTCTTATTCTAAACTCCAATAAGACAGAAATACTTATTATCAAACCGAATCGCTACAAACATAATATGTCAGATTACAAGTTGCCCATAGATGGCTGCACTGTGGTGCCATCTTCCACGGTTAAGAAATTAGACATGATGTTCGACAGCAATTTATCCTTCGATAGTCATATCTCCAATGTCTGCCGCACAGCATTCTTCCATCTCAGAAATATCTCGAAAATACGCCATATGCTGTCTGCATCAGATGCAGAGAAGCTTATCCACGCTTTCATGACCTGTAGAATAGACTATTGTAATTCGTTACTCGGGTTACTAGCGCCTTCATATATTAAAGAATTACTGTCAGAATACAATCCACCACGTACACTGCGATCACAAAATTCTGGCCACTTAAAGAGCACCTATTATGGGATACACGTTTTTAAACATCATTTTGTGTGTAAGTGTGTATTAGTACATGCTAACGATATTCAAAAAGTACATACCTCAAAGAAAACGATGACGCGAGTTATCGTCTCTAACGTTCGAGGACTACAAAAAACACTCGGATTGTAGGCAACAGTTTACTTCCTGGGATTAGTGACGTAGATAAGACCAACATTATCATAGTTCAGCCCTCTCTGCTTTGCTTGGGTACGCCCTCAAAGACGGGGGTGGGGAGCGCCGAGTCAGAGGAGAGCTAAAATGGCGGAGGTTGGGAGTCCCTGCTTTGACTCTGTTTGCAAACTCATTGTTTCATTGTTTAAGCGATTAAATCTCTCGAGTAGACGCTGTCTCTTTAGATGCTAGGGCAAAATAGCACTTTATGGACTTCCACAGAGGACATCATGTTTAATACGGTTCCGGAAAAATCCAGTCAGAAGTTGTTCACGGGGTTTTCACAATAACTGCTTCTCATGAACCGGAGCTGGACGTCTCCTTCTGAAAGTTGGATTACTGTGCACTTCTGGATCACAGGCTGTAAGTATTCACGTTTATTATTTGCCTTTTACTGTACATTACGTAACCGGTAACCGGAGATTAACATAATGTGCGTGTAGAGCTAAGCTTGCAAGCGAACTGTTTTGTGTTGTAATACTGTATTTCATAAACAACGTACCATATTTACACACGTGTATGTTGAATTATGCAGACTATCGTTTTTTTTTATCGATGTTGGTTAAGACATGTTAACAAACTTGCTAAGTTACCAGCTAAACTGTTACCAGTAAAATTTGTTCTCATGATCAAACTCAAGAAACTCTAAGTACAGATGATTTGTTTAAAGTTATATGTATTTTACTGTTGTTTTTACTTGAAGCTTTCTTAGATTTTGAAACAAAGTAAACACGTAATGTGTGTTGCTAATGTTGGGCCATGTAATATGTAATACATTAACGTTTTAATGAATAGTCTAACGATTTATAGTCGTTGTACTCTATTGTTATAATATGTCTTTTTGACTGAATACATGTTTGTTTTATTTGTCTATATCCTAGATTCGCAGCTGTACACATCCTTCTACACTGTATGCAAACATGCAACATCATAACACACAGTACAAGGAGTCAGACTGGCATATGAGGAGCAAAGGTGTGTAACACAAATGATGTATTTAGCTAGTGAAACCACTACCAGTCTTAAATGTATAACTGATGATGACAAAGTTTTTTTTCTCTGCATAATAATAGGAACCCAGGCAGTAGCATCGTTTCACAATGTTTCCATCATCATCATCAGTGGATGCCTTTGCCGTCCGTAGCCTGAGATTTCAGATTTGCAGCAAAAAAATTTGATTTTCTCATTTATTGGAATGCTATGCAGGTATTTAAGTATTTTAGTAACTGTGTTAAATAAAGTAGTATTTACTTTTACAATAAATTAATTGCTTGCTTATATTTTTACAGGTTGTACCTTGCAGCCATCCATTACAATGTCACCAAGCCGTAACAAAAGCAGGAGAGGGAAAGTACAAGCCTATGTTCCCAAAACACAAAAATGACATACCGTAAGCAGTAATGTTTTATTTCAAATACATTCATAATTAAAAACTTAATGTATGAAGCAGGGAAATAAATGATCAAAACAAAAGATTTATTGACCGCAATATTTCTACAGTTATGTGGAGGATGTGATCAGGCTTGTGTTTGATGAGGTATTTGAAGATAAGCTGAAGGAAGCCCTGATTCCAATGGACCTGGCATCACAGTTTGAGAGACCTTCAAAGGAGGACGTGATTGCATGCCATCTTCAGTGCAGGGGTCGTCGGAAGCCAACATTCCGATCAGGAAGCTCCAAGCGTATCTGGAGAACAACACACGACAGGATGATAACCCTAAAGTGTCATCTTAGATAGCATCAGCTGACAAAGCTTTGATATGCCATTTATCTGAATAGATAGCTGTAAGAAATGAATTGAACAATTTTTGAAAGAAGAGCACAATATGGTTACTAAAGTATGTTTATTTGTATATTGTTTAAAATTCAAATATATATTTGTAATAAATAAACTTTTGACTGACTACTATATTTTCTTTAAAGTTACATCTTTTGTTCTTTTGGGTACTTTGTTACTATAATAATACTTTAGTGTTATTGGTTTAAAAATGTAATAAAACTTACTCTAGTCCTGCACCTCAAAGGCTTATAGTCGGTACAATAAATGTTCTGTGTGTAGGGATTTAGACAATTTGTGCAAAACCTGGATGATGAATCACGCAGGTAAGAGGCCCTGGAACCTGTTACATTCTCCTTAAAACCTAGTAAGTAAAAACATAGCACAGTCTTTCATAATAAAGTTTACCATAGTAAAATAATGTAGAACTAACATTAATTTCAATTAATACTTTCTTTGTGCTACATTTGGTGTTTCCATATAGTTTGCACAGTAAAATAGTATGTAAGCAGTATTTTATAATTAAGTTTACTATAGTAAAATAATGTAGAAATTACCAAGTGAAATCGTTTTATAATCATTTCAACAAATACTTTATATGTGCTACATTTGGTGTTTCCATATAGTTTGCACAGTAATACAGTATGTAAGCAGTCTTATAATAAATTTTACTAGAGTAAAATAATGTAGAAATTACCAAGTGAAATCGTTTTATAATCATTTCAACAAATACTTTCTATGTGCTACATTTGGTGTTTCCATGTAGTTATGTAGTACGTTATAATTACCTTTTGGATGTCTTTGCAACACATTTTCGTCTTCGTTTAGCATTCTGGCAGAGCTAAGGACACCTAAAAAAGTTAAATCCAATCGCATTCATTGACGGAGATCGTTTATATCGTAACGGCCTTCTGAACTCTCTGGATCGAGCTCGAAGTGGTAAGGCAGTACAGACACCATCGTTTATAGAGAAATATAGCGCTTGTTTACGTTGCCTCTGAGGCTGTGACTCTCAGTCAGAATCTGTGTCAACCCACGCGTAGTCAGGGGCGTAACCTTTCAAACACACGCCGAACCCAGCTGACCAATAACAGTTGAGTAGTCATCTGACCAATCCGATTACACTAGACATTTTGGGAGGCGGAGACAGGAACTAAACCGAGCGTTTTCCAGACAGTGGGAAATCGGTGAGGTATGTAAGCAATTTATAAGACTCACAATGCATTAGTTCAAGTTTTAATAACATGTATGTACTATGGGATATTGCAATAACGTGCTAACGTGCCAATTTATTAGCATAATTGGTGCTCTTTAATTATCCCTAGAATATCAAAAGTGTCTAAAGGTGGTAGATCCTTTTCCTATTTAGCCCCAAAGCTCTGGAATGATTTACCAAATAATGTTTGAGTATCAGACACAGTCGATCAATTTAAAGTTAAACATAAAACATTCTTGTTTAACAAAGCATTCACATAAAATGTCCAGTAAATGTACTTATCCCGCAATAGTTTGTTTGTCCAGAACAAACCATTCACATAACTCATCTGGGTAATATACTTATGCCGCAATGGTTAGCCTTTCTGGAACAGAGCAGATTTAAACCACAATACTGTATGACACTTGCATTACATGTGAACGGCCCTTACGCTAATAGGTTACTGTTTCTCTCTCCATGTCTCGTCCTCGAACCCGAGGACAATGAGAAAAACAGACCCAGTTCCTGCTGCTGTGAAGGTCATCACACCACTGATCTACTGAACAAGAAAGACAGAAGAAGAAGAAGAAGCACTATTGCCCAGTTTAATATATAAACACAAAATTCTACCAGAGTTGGTTACTAACTCTCGATGAAAACAATATGGCAACACCAGCACTTAAATTTGTTCCATGACTAAAACAAGTATTGCCCTTCTATTCTCCAACCTAGTGTACCTTCATTTGTAGATTGGGAAGAGTTTCTTGCAGCAAAATGATATCTGCTTTCTTTAAAATTATCAAAAAAAAAAAATCTAACAAAGCAGCTTTTTTATTGTGCCCCGATACCCATTAATATTAAAGGTTCCAATATTTAAAGATGTCACCGGATATATAAGAGTTGTACGGAGCCCCTAAGGGGACATGGAGCAACTTTCACCTGAGCGTGCAATAGTTTCACGTGGGCACGCGAAACTAAACTTTAAAAAAAAATTCTGCACATGAAGGTTTCGCGTGAGGCTTGAGCACATGAAAGTTTCACGTGAGCATATGAAACTAAACTTTAGAATTTTTTTACTCCAATGTCACCTTAGGGGCTCGGTAGGGTAGGGCAATAGAAAAAAGCAAAAAAATGAATGCCTGTAGATCATAGACTGTAAAAAATATGGACGTAGTGTCTGTGACGTCACCCATTAGTTTGTGAAGATCGTTTTTGAAGCGTGGAGTAGGCGTTGCCTGTCGTCGCCATCTTGGCCACCCGTCACCGCGAATCACTCACTGAAAACCGAAAATGGGTTAAGAGGTGGGACGTGGGTGAAGCTGAGGTGGCTGGTTGCTGAAACCACACCCACCTAGCTCGACTCTAGTGACAGCAGTGGCAGTTCACCCGTCACTCAGGTGGCCTCTAATTATGCAGAAGTTTAAGGCTAAGTTACAAAAATTCACCCCTCTCACAGTTGTCATGAAGGGTAAAATTAGCTACATAGACCAAAACCCTTTTTGTACCAGGCTGTAAACATATTATTTTTTACTGTAAAGTTGGTAATTTTTAACGTGGAGGTCTATGGGTATTGACTCCCTTTTGGAGCCTCTAATGGCCAGTTGATAAATTGCAGTTTAAGTCACTACAGTATTGGCTTCATCAGAGAGATGGGAAGGTTGCCCCTCTGTTTAGATACATAACTGTATTATTATTTCTATGACAGGTTTCCTATCTTTTTTTAACAGCATTTATTTTTAGCCAAGTTAGATAGCGGAAGCAGCGGTAAGAAATCATTCCTTACAGGCAATCCACGCTCATTCAAAACTTCAACCATATTCCTCTTTTACAAAGACAACAATAGCCTTATACATCATAGATGCTGACAAGATATTAACAGCACCAATTACCAATTTAATTTAATTTAATTTAATTTAATTTAAAGAGAGAGAGTGAATGAGAGATCTATTATAAGAGTCAGTATGTGTTTGATGTTTGTTGTGTTATGATGTTAATATTGTGATTTGTATGCTGAGTTATATTGCTCAAACATTCAGAGGTCTTAATGTGGATTGACAGACTCATACTGGAGATTATGTGATGCTGTCATTCGTCTGAAGACCACAGATTTGTCATTGTAGCCCTCGACGTCTGCTTCTGTACTCTGCTATATTTGGCTTTTTATGTGTCAACCTGCATCCTCAGGGCTTTCATGTGAAATCAGTTATTCAGACATGATGTGAGTTGTGTCTGTCACAGGGAATTTAGTGCAGATATTGGTCTGATGTTACTGTAATTGGTGTTGTGTATTTGTGTACGGTGTGTTTAACTGATGGACAACCCTTACCCAGACCTGAACTCCATCTGATTACCTTTGATATGACATACAGGTTTTGCACCTGTATGAAAACTATCAGTGCATAGAGATGTTATCTATAGAGAAAAGAGCTGGATGATTGAATCTGAACCCTTTATATCCCTCTATTTCATCCCTCTATCATTCAGGTGTTTGTGTTTCTCTAGACGTCGGGATCAGGGGCCTCATGTATAAAACTATTCGTAGGATTCTTACTAAAAGCCTACTTACGCACAAAAGCCAAAAATGGCATACACCAAAAATTATGAAGACTTATAAAACAAAGCAATGTTCCCTTTATAAATCACAGATCACCTGCAAGTGTGCGTACATGAATCATCCTAATATCCCACCCTGCAAGCCCATTCTCCCATCAAGTTTGTTTTTTTATAAATCACAACCTTTGCGTGGGAACTGGCGTACGCACGTTTCCAGCCTTGTTTTGTGCGTACGCATGCTTTATACATGAGGCCCCAGATGATTATTATAGTCACAATCATAGCAGCTCTCATTGAACCACCGCCTGTCCTTGGCACGACTTTCACCTGCTCTCAGTGGATAGAGAGAATAAATGGAGGTCTGGATGAGGCGACTGAAGATGATGGAGGGAAAAAAATGGATTAATCTCTTCCATTCCAACCCTGTGACAATTCTCAAGTCTTTTCTGAATCCCTCTCACGCTCCATTTGTTCAAGAACAGAAAGAAAGTGATGGAAAATTGAATAGTGTAAGGATTATTCGTCTCTTACTCTCTGATAGTGTGATGCTGATGGTCAATATCTGTCTATTTGACATCTGAACACAGTGGAAAATAGATTAACATGCACTGAAAGGCTTAAGAGTGTGGTTAGATTATTTCTGTGTGGAGTAAAGCAGACACCAGTAACCGCAGGCAATCAGCTGAAGGTTTTTACTCAACATAAAAGACAAAAATCCTCTTTTACTGCGGTGACCTTTCAGCTGAAGGTTTTATAAAGAACCTAATAGACGTTGGGCTGATGCAGCATCACTGGGTTTGTATAATCCTCTGTCTAGTTTATGATGATGATGAATGTCCCTCATTAAACATCTGAGAATATCTATTAAGTATAAATCGAGTTATTCACTTCATTTGGGTGTTTGCTCTCCACCATATTTGCCTCCATGCAAGTTATTGCCTCTGTCATTTAGAGAGTTTCTCTCTGTCTGTCTGTCTGTCTGTCTGTCTGTCTCTGTATCCGTCCGTCATTCTGTCAGTAGTGATAGTGACTTGCCAAAGTATATAAATAAAAAACAATGTGCTTTTTGAAAAATGTGGATTGTTTTTAAAAAAATATGGAAAAACCCAACCGCTGCATAAATAATTTTATTCGTAAAAAAAAAACTCATCATCTTTGAACGTTGACTTTTGTTGTTGTGGTGAAATAGAGCATCATAAATATTATTAATACCACCGATCAAATCTACCGTGTTTAAAAAAGTGTTTTTGAAGGCTTAGCAGGCAGATGAATAGGAAATTGAAGCATGTAATTATAGTTCATTACTTAATGAATTTCACAGGCCTATAGACTTCATTAATATGCATGAGATGAGCTGCTCGCATAATGCAAGAAGTTCATTCAACCCTGCTGTGAAGCTCTGTTTGGTGTCTGCCAATACAATTATTAATAATCCATTAGAAATAATGATAAATACACAATGATTCTTTATACACAGTGCAGATATTGCATGTATACAAATGGGACTTTTGAGCAGATGTTGTGTTATTGAGGCTTGTAATGTAATGCAACTTCTGTCGTACATAAACGCATCATTACAGCAGAAACTCACTGAGACACAGACTTGTGCTCACATTATAACACAATTTCAGCTCTGACATATTTCTGAACACAACACATGTGAAATAGACTTGTGTAGATTGTGTGTGTGTGTGTGTGTGTGTGTGTGTGTGTGTGCGTGCGTGCGTGCGTGCGTGCGTGCGTGTGCGTGTGTGTGTGTGCTTCAATCTCTCTTTTTGGAAATCCAGCTATTTAAATCCTTTCAAAAGGCAAGAGCAAAGTTCTGAAAGTTTTGGCTCAGTCTGTGATTTGTTGTCAGTATAAACTGTATTAAAATGCATCTTTTACCTTGAAGTTATCAGTTCTGTCCATTTTCTCTTAGTTTACCCAGGCCCAGTTCTAGACATTTTGGAGGCCCCAGGCAAAATTTATGTTGGAGACCCCTTGCCCCCCTCTAAATTTTAGATTAATTAACTCAATTAACTCTTCCTCACCAGTGTTTTAAAAAAAGTTGCCAGCCAGAGCCAGCATTTTTTATGATTTTCACAAAAGTGTAAAATGTACTTCTTTAAATATATAAACATACAATTATTTATTTGTTTATATATATATATATAAAACATTAAATATTTTTACATTTTCTTTTTTCTATTGTTTTCTCATTTCTGTGTAAAGCACTTTGAATGACCTCTGTGTATGAAATGTGCTATACAAATAAACTTGCCTTGCCTTGCCTGCCTTGCCATAATCAAAAAGAACAGATCCTCTGCTTAAAAACAGTTTCATCTTATCTTCATTTTTTTTATCACCTCTCCATTATGGGAAAGTTTCTTCAAAAGTACCAAATATTGAGCAGAAAGCTGCAATAAATGCATTTTTGTGCACCCTAACTTTTGTTAGAAATCAGATTCAGAGCGATCCTCAAAACATACAGAGTTTAAACTGTTTGCCCAAAGGGGATACTTCTGGGTTTTAAAAGTTAGTTAAGAATGTCACCTTGTGGATAATAGCGGAAATACGGATTGCCGGAAAAGCTTGTCATTGGCAAGAAAGCATTTTCTCTTAATTGACGAGTTAAATGGCAGGGAAAGAGTTAAAAAAAGTTAAACACAAAAATTAACTTTTTTATCCATTTTAAACAGATTAAATGGCAGTTTATTAAAATCTAATTAGAAATGATGTGACAGCACACTAATCATTTTTTTTTAAAGCAGACATGATTTACCATCATTATTATTTTGCAAAATAAAAATCCTGTCATCATTTACTTGCCCTCGTGTTGTTCTAAGCCTGAATGAGTTTCTCTGTTGAACACAAAAATATATTGTTATAAATGATGATATAAACAACACACAGTTGATGGTACATTGACTTTCATAGTATTCGTCTTTCCTACCTGTAATAAGTCAGTGGTATAACTGCGTGCTTCCAGTCATTAATCAAAATATCTTCTTTGTGTTAAATAGAGAAGAGGTTTGTAACAACATGCGAGTGAATAAATGATGACAAGGTTGAACTATTCCTTAAATGTACTCATCCTCATGCTTCAATCTTATATGATACAAGACAAACTGAGAAAAGTTGAAGGAGCTCTTCTTAAACCGGGTCAGCTGGTTAATGCATTAACAGTGTCAAGATCATGGGTTTGAATCCACAGTGGCTCACCCATAATGATCAAAAGCACCATAAGTCACGTTTGATAACCGTCCCTGTCTGTGAAGCTTTAAAGACAAAACTCAGCACACAGTTTATGAAGTACAGACTGTAATGTAAGGGGTTAGGGTGTAAAACACAGCGCTTGCCCACCACACGGCACAGTCGCTGAAGCTCAAGATTCAAAGCCAGTTTACCTGTATTAGATAATATTGTTATTACAACCCTTCTGTAGAAAGAGGAGAATAAATGTTAAATATTTTTACAATAGTATTTTGTAATGTCTTATGAAGAGGTTTTTTGATTGTCTCTGGTGTGTTTCTGGTGTAAAAATGAATGATGGGATCAGATAAACAACTCATTCTAATTTCTCCAAACTGAATGACATCCATCTAGTCAATGACTGAACTCATTTATTTCATTTGTTTATTATGGCACACTACAGACACCGAATTACATGAAACCCTTGTGCAGGTCACCCCAGAATCTCAAGGAAAAATAAGAAACCAGTTTGCCCAAAGAAAACAAAGCCTGCATTACATTTCTGGGATGTATAATAATTCCCATTTTCTCAATATTGCATTTCTCAAACATTTTCTTTCATCCACAAATTTGCAGCTTGCATGTGGATTTTCAATTGAATGAATGTGATGATATGGTGCTAGGATTTCAGTCTGTTTGTGATTATGTTTGATAATGATAAGCTAATATGCACCGTTATGTTGTGTTGTAGAGAATAAAGCCTGCGGTTAAGCACATGTCTTCGGTCTGTCTGTCCTGAACCTCTCTCACAGTAAGGATGAAATTCTCCCAAGCGGTAAATATAGGTCATAGACGCATCGCAGCTTCTTTCTCATTTCATGCACACAATAACAAGCTCAGTATGGACTCGCTCATCCAGCACTTTACTTCTTTTATGGGTGTGCTGCTGTGCTTAAACTTGAGACGTAGCCACATCTTCAATACTTCCACCAGCGGCTGTGATCTTCAGTCTCTCCAGATCTCGTATGGAGTGATGGGTATTAGCGGTCGATGGATTTCCTGAGCCTGGTTTAAAGTAATCCAGACCTGGAGGCTGTGCTGAAATGCAGGGATAGACGGATACATCATTATAGAGCAGCTGCTATATCTAACAGAGTCACCGTTACTAAAGCTCAGCTTAACCTACAGTCCAGATGATGTTATTTTATTCAAAGCTTTGTTTATTTGCAAGCATTCATTAAACTTCATCATTTCTCAAGGTCAGTTTATTGTTACTCAAGGTTATTTAGGTCAAATGACTCTTTCTGTTTTAGTTTACAGCAGGTGTTTATGAGTGGTTGAATTTGATTGATGAATTTAATCTCAAGATTCCACATTTAGTAGAAATTGAATCTGAAGCAGCACAACATTTCCACTTTTAACTGGAGTTTATCAACATCTTGCATGTAGCTCTTTTCATGTATTTTTTTCATGGGTGCGTGCGTGAGTGTTGTGAGTCCAGGTGCCGTTGCATATGGTCAGGATGGCTCTGCTGTGGCTCTCCTTCACAGCATCACTACTGATCTGGAGCTCTACGGTGGCCCTCAGGGATATAAGGTTTGTGTAACCATCACAGCAATCAAAGAATCTAGATTTTTACAAGAAACTGTTCGTTTCAATTTGGTTCACAGTAGAGGTGCGTCATTATGAATAGTTTGAAGATATTTATTTGAATACATTGATATTGTCATGTGTGGAGGAGGACACGAGACAGGAGAACACATAAATACTGCCATGATCCTGACACAAAACTACTTTTTTTCTGCTTTTTCCATTTTTTGATTTCTATGCATATACAAATGTCTGTAAACATGAAATATTTTTTCTTTGTTGCTTTTTTAGAGTTCTGAGCAACACAGTATGAGTCAGACATTAAGATGCTTTGACCCAGAGAGATGTTTCATCCACTGAGTTCTTAATGAGTTCAGCCTGAGGTCTGGAGCTCTCACATACAAACACATATAGACACATACACCAACACGCACATAGACAGACAACATGGTTTATTTACATTGTATTTGTGAAAATATTTATTGAATGAAAGATTTATTATGTACATTATAAATAAGTTACCATAGTAGCGAGAAGACAGAATTGTATGAAGTGAGTTGTGGAGGAGTAAAGATCATCACCTCATCATACAGCACTGTACACCAGCGTCTGCCAGCCATCATACATCAATGTAACTAGGCAGGTTTGTGTTGGTAATACATTTTTGTTGTGTCTCTGTTGGAAAACAAACAAAAAAATGTTTTGTATTTTCTCTCCCTCTTTCTTTTATCGCTCCTGATAGTGTTTCTCTCTTTCTCTCTCTGTTTCTGTCTCTCTCTATTCTGCTAATGTTTGCTGTAATGAAGCTGTCAGTACTGATGTATTAGTGGGTCTTTTAATGTTTGTGTGCTATAAATTAAAGAAGAGAAAGTATTTGTTTAGAGCTTCGAATAAAAGAAGAGTGTAATTACTGGACGGTCACAGACATCCATTCAGACCCTGTGTGTAAACACAACAACACAGAATATACTCCTCTTCACTTTCTCTCTTATATTTTATTGACAATAACTGATTTTCTTTACAAATTCTTATAAGAAGAAACTTTATCTTTAAAATATTGTAATTTAATGAGTGAACTGATTAATTTACAATTACACGACAAATTTCTGAAATATTCTGGTATGCAGATGATCAAAAATGACTATGCTTGTTTAACTATGATGGCATGTTTAAGTATGCAAATGTAGTTTCAAAGGCCTGTAAAAGAAGACAAGTTAGCTTGTTTAATTAGATTTCATTCTGATCTTTGTAGGACTATAATAAATGAAAATACAGGGATACATGCAGGTACCTGAATACATAGTTACTATTACTATCATTATTTTGTCTTTATTTGGGAATATTGTATTCGAGGTACTCTGGATCTGTGTATCCTGTATATTTATTTTGTATATTAATTCTTTTATTTCTGTATATTAATGCTAGTGTCTTGTAATACAAAGTGAACATGTTTATGGATTTATCAGGGCTTTCATCTCGAACAGGCTGGAGGAGAGAGAGGTTATGTCCCGCTGTAGTCTTTTGTAGACTGTTGTGGTCAAGAAAACATCTTAAGGTTCACACCTGCGAGGGTTTACATATCATAGGGTGACCATACAGACATTTTCCCCCAGACATGTCTGGCCAAGATTTCGGGTTGTGTCCTCCGTAAGTCACATTTGTTGAACCACATACGTCATCCCTTCTTAACTTATAATAAAGAATTTTTTTTTCCAAAATAGGAAACTATATTTTTTTCCAAAATGCTACATAATAATCCACGATCCCTTAGTCTCGTTACATTTCTGCTCGGGTTGCGCAGTTTTGAGACGCTCCCTGAGCGTGACAGCGGGGTGAGCTGAGAGACGAACCGCCGCAGAGAGAGAGAGACAGAGAGAGAGAGACATCACTGAAACAGCAGAAAGACATCACTGAGACAGCAGTGAGACAACACTGAGACATGTTTGTGTATGTATGTGTATATGTGTGTCTGTGTTGAGATGCGTCTCTGATGTGTGCGTATGAAAGGTAAGCGCGCGCGCGCGCGGTGTGTATGGATGTAATCGCGTGACCTGTGGACAGACAGAATAATGTGACACACAATGAGGACAGAGGCTTCACACTCCAGAGCTGGGTGAGAAAACTTTATGCCTTTTTACATCATGTATTATTCATTTTTAATCTGTTTATTCGTGTGAACATTTGGACCCCACCGTGAATAACACACGCTCACGCACACACACGCGCACCTGTGGAGCTCGTGGGCTGATGTATCGCATCAGTTACGCAACATGATTTTACCTGCAGGAGTTTTGTTTGTTTATCAGATTCAGAAACAGTGAACAGTGTTAGAGGAGATGCAGAAAGTTTTGTGTTTATCTGTGTGATGTGATGATGTTTACTAGGGTTCAGTTGTGTGTGTTGTTGTGAAGCATCACTCAAAGCAGTGTACAGTTGTGTTGTTTCTTTCTGTCCCTAGACACAACAGTTTTATTCCTCAGACATTGCTCTCAGTGTGGATCAGGAGTTTTAAGAGGAAAGTAACATTTTATTTGAGAAATAAAAATGAGAGGAATTAATCTGAGCATTTGGTATTGGAAGTATTTTATAATTGAGTTGTGGAAAGCTTGTATACAGAGCTTTAAAACTAATACTAGTGCTGTGTATATTAGTTGGTCCTGTTTGATTTGAAGTCTCTTGACTGTTGATTGTAAACATTGGTACTGTAGGTCGAGTCTGTGTTACCACTGTAAAAACTATTACTTGGATCTGACGCCATAAAATTAAGGCAACGTTTTCCAACAACTTTTTGTAAGTTTACTGAACTAACTGATATTTTAAAAAAACTTAATAATATGGATTTCAATTAATGTGAAAATATTAAGCAGCATTTTAAGAAAAAGCAAAAGCAAATAAAAAACAACCAATGTCAAAAATGTCAGCATACTATACACAGACTTAAGTAAAATAGGTAACATCTAAATGAAAAAAATACTAGTTCATGTCTTCTGATTTATTAATTAACTTTATGATTATTATATAATTTATGGTTTGTTTCAACACAAAATTATTAAGTTAATTTCCTTCTTATAAAAAAGTGGATTATACATGATAAAATTAAGTTGAATTTACTCAATGATGTGTTCATTTAGAATTACTCAAATTATTATGCTATTTTAACTCATGAAAAATGAGAATTAAAATGTTTTGAGACATTTTACTCATTTTATTTTTGTTAAATCTACTAAGGCACAGAAACACTTTTTAGGCTGCAGTCACACCAAAAGCGCTTTAAACGCTTGCAAACGCAAGGCGCGACGCACTGCTTTTTTTTAAAAAAGAGCAGTGCGACGCGGCTTTTCATATTGCTAAGCAACCACCGAGTCAGCTGTCTTGTCAATCAAATATGGAAGCGTGAGCGCTCTTTTGCTGTTAACTGTCATATCAGCAGAAACTTTAAAAAGAGGACGCTTGCTCTGACCTTGTTTGAGGATGAGAGGTGCACAAACACACAGGAGAGAGTGAGCGAGTGGTGTCCGGTTCTTCAAAGCAACTGTAAACTTCCCTCACCACAACGTAAGGCCCGCCTCTCCCCTCATTCGATTGGACAATGGAAAGACACGAATGACGTCGGGCGCTTCTCCGCTCTCAGCGCTCCTTCAAAAACGCGTGCGCGGCAGGCGGCAAAAAACCGCAAGGCGCTCAGCGCGCATAAACAGCGCGCAAACGCGCCCTGCCCATAGAATATCATTCAAAAAAGGCGCCTGCAACTGCCATAAACGCTATTGGTGTGACTGGCCCCTTACAGTGCCTTTTTGCATTACCTGCCAGGGGTAACTAAAAATAAGGGAAATTTACTTTTTTGTGTCTTTTAAGACTATGGTTCTTAATAAATGTGTCTTGATATCAATGTTTATGAGGCAATAATACAATCTCAGAGATCTCAGTGTGGCTTCATGTGGTAATTGTACTCATTTTCACCGGCAAACAACAAAATTGAACCATTTTACATAAATACTTGTGAAATTGTCATTTAAATGACCCCATCCACATATAAGTAGATTCATTTTCATTCATGACATTTATTATTTTAGGAAAGTCTTTCTCTGGAAAGAAAATGATAATTTGACACAGAATGACCCTGTATGTGAAGCTATGAACCCAAAACATTTAAATGAGCATTGCATCTGTACATTAAAGCACAACATGCTGAAAAACATTGAAGATCAGATGTCTTATGTGTTTGTGTGTATGTGTGTTATCTGCTTCTCCTCTGTTTGCCAGTCCTGGCCATTATAATGGAAAGTGTTTCTGACAGGCGCGTTACCGTCTCTCCCGGGGCGATGGGGGTTTTAAACAGACTACAATCTCAAAAGCCAGCAAGAAGAGAGAGAGAGAGAGGCAGATAAAAGCTATAATATATATCACATCCATTTCATCAGGCTTCTGTGTCCATTTTATGTGGATGTTGAAGGTTAATCAGAGAACGGTTCACTCAGACTGTAATCACCTCGGACACGAGCAACAAAACCCTTTCAGCTGAATAACACATTCGCTCTTCCACTTGTGTTGACAGTGATTGAACGCAGTGAATGAGAATAAATGTAGCATTTCTGTGGTGATTCGACGGCAGACTGGGGTTTAATGTGCGCTCTGTGATAAAGTGCTCATTTGCATACGCTTGATGTATGTTGAATTGAAAATTAGCAGCATTATTATGAGTGTATGCTAAGGCAAGCTTCACTTATTCCTCATACAGTATGTACTGTAGCATTAGACATCTCAACACTTGATGACAATAAAACAAGTAAAATCATGCAGTAGTTTTAAGTTGAAGACGGGAATAAAAAGGTCAGGTGATTCTGAGAGAGCCGTTGGTCAGATTATTATTGTAGAATCTGAAATTTCAGTAAGAACGTTTCAAAACAGTCATTTCACAGTCAAATTCACACAGCCTACTTGAGGTAGCTGTGATTTTTTCACAAGGTTTTGTGACATCCGTAAAATCGTGACATCAGGAAGTCATCACCCGAACACTGTCACCGCTGCATCCCCCCCCCCTTTTGCAAAAAAACCCCACCAAGGAATATCGCAGTTCTATCGATGGATGTCAGGAAACTAAATTATTGCACAAGCTTCTGAAAAACATTAATATACGAGGTTAATGCTCATTTAAAATGCACCTATTTCATTTCTAAAAAACAAGGTTATTTTGTGTATTTGGTATAATAAAATGTGTTTGAGTGGTTTATGGTTAAAAACACATTATTTTCCACATACTGTAAATTTTTGTAGCTCCAGATTTCACTCTCTTCCTGAAACACATGGATTTGAAAAGCTCTTTGTCTCTGATTGGCCAGCTAATTTGTATGTGGTCATTGGCCTGAATACCTTTGACGTCAGCGGGAAATAAGACGCTCCTTACCATGTTTGAAAAATGTGCTCACAATGCAATGCTAACAAGAGTTAACTTAAAGAGCACCAATTATGCTAATAAATTAGCACCTTAGCATGTTATTGTAATATCCCATAGTACATACATGTTATTAAAACTTGAACTAAGTCATACATGATGTTTTGAGTCAGAGTCAAAGCAGGGACTCCCAACCTCCGCCATTTTAGCTCTCTTCTGACTCGGCGCTCTCCACCCCCGTCTTTGAGGGCGTACCCAAGCAAAGCAGAGAGGGCTGAACTATGATAATGTTGGTCTTATCTACGTCACTAATCCCAGGAAGTAAACTGTTGCCTACAATCCGAGTGTTTTTTGTAGTCCTCGAACGTTAGAGACGATAACTCGCGTCATCGTTTTCTTTGAGGTATGTACTTTTTGAATATCGTTAGCATGTACTAATACACACTTACACACAAAAGGATGTTTAAAAACGTGTATCTCATAATAGGTGCTCTTTGAAGGACAAGTTCGGTATTTTAGACTTAAAGCCCTGTTTTCAGATTGTTTATGGTGAAATAGAACGTTTTTGACTGAAATTTCGACATTTGCGGCTGCCCTGAGAATTTTCGCGTGGTTGTGTTTCACCTCACACCTCTACAATGGGTTTAATGGTGCACTGGAACAATCCTTCCTAAAATGCATTAAACTTTCGTTTACAAAGATGTGAAACTCACCGAGTGGTCAGGGGTGTTCACTGGTATGCTCACACAAAAATCGCTGCAAATATAATCTGAAAACAGTGCTTTAAGTAGGGGTGGGCAAAAAAATCGATTCTTAGATGAATCGCGATTCGGACGTGGGCCGATTCTGAATCGATTCACAAATGTCAAGAATCGATTCTTAAATGTTAGTTTACAAAATAACGTCACGTTATCAGAACCAAAAGGCGGAACTCAACTGGGGGAGCGGTGATGCACACGGACAACTTAAGAGAGCGCGCCCTGCAAGAGCGCATAGCCGAGCTTACAAGAGCAGAAGAGAAAGAACACTTTAAATGCTTGTAGGACTATACTGCATATATCTCTACATTGAATTTAGGGCTGTCACCATTACTCTATTATTTTTGAGGAGTTTTAAAAAAAATCCTTGAGTACATGTCGAGTACTCCTTAAAATAGCGGAGATGCGGTTTAGTGAAACTAACAGTATTAGAAGCATACAAATCAGCGCTATGCTGCCTCTCTCTCCCTCTCGTTTGCTCGCTCACACACACACACACACACCGTGCGTGTGAATCAGGAACTGCGTGAGGCAAGAATGTGCATCCATGTGAATTTTGGAAGTTAAAGACGACTGAGCTGCAGTGGCATGGCAAAACACATTTGAGAAGAAAGGCGCAGCAACTCAAAAAGACCTGCATGTTTCACAATTACTCCAAAAGACCATAATGACAATTTTGCGCGTGGAGCAGCAGTTGTGCGATCTACCGGCATTGCCTTTGCGATCGACGTATTGTACACCCCTGCCCTAAACCATCCGCAGACTGTTTAGATATAACATGAATATACTTCTGTAAAAATATGCACATAGTTTGTTATTCAGTCGCTGGGTGCGCTGCATTATATAAATACAGTAATACTGCCAATCACTGTGTATAATGATGATGATTAGACGCTTAACGTTCGTGGAAGTTAATGCCGGTTAACATATAGAATTAATATGTCACGTTAAATTAATATTTTTACTGGTTTTAATGTCTTACAACAGAAACAACACATGTATGTATAGTATGTATATAAGAATGACATTATTTATCCCTAGTTGCATTAAAGTACAGTATATGACAGTTCAGAGACTAGCAAAAGCGCAAACATTAACCTGGCTTTGAAAGCAAATGCGACGTAATGACGTCACAGATATGCAAATTAGTACGTCAAGAATCGTTTCCGAATCGAATCGGGACCCTAAGAATCGATTCTGAATCGATTCATGAGGGTCCAAGCGATTCCCACCCCTAGCTTTAAGTGTAAAATACCGAACTTGTAGCCTGGTAGAACCATCCTCTGCTATTTTGCTTCGCTTCATAGACAGAGTCTGGCTGGGCATAATTGACAATCGTTTTCCTTCTCATGGGAGGGGCTTGTCTGAAGTTTAAAATCATTGGTCTAAACGTAAGCCAATCACATAACGTTTGGATATGATGTGCGTTATGCGCCAGCTCAGCCGCATCAAATTTCTGCTGTAAAACACACGCATGATGTGAAAACAAACCCATCGAGCGAAATACCGAAGTTAACATGGCTATGAACGACTTCTGCAGATTATGTAAAGTAAATCGGGCCAGAGCTAGTTGAACACTATCCTTACGGTGTCTTTCCACTCACGTCTAAGTGGAGGAACGCCCCTCTCTCCTCTCAAACTCTTCCACCAGACGGCCATAACCATATGTAAATTAAATCTTCCTACCTTTTTTTCTGGTTAATCAGAAACGTCACCAAAGAATGTTTGCCCACGCGTCCTCCACCATTAACTGTGAACAATGAAATTTCCTTCCATGATATCTCGATTGTTGTGCACGTCAAGCTGTGCTGCACACAGTTTCTCGCTGACGATCGATAATAGTTGATAAATTAAACTTTTCCCAAAACCTGTCGGGAGTAGGCCAACAACATAATCTCCATTCAAAATGTTTAACAAACACTTTTCTTGTTCGGGATTAAGTTGGCAAGTGCCGGTTCTCCACAACAGAGCAAATAGCTTTCTGTGCCTCCATGTCCACTACAAACTACAACCGTACATTCGGCGCTTAGCGTCTACGTCACGGCTCTCAGCCCGCCCTCTGTTCATTGATTCGCCGGTTGTTTTGAGACCTGAGGAAAACGGTTTGAATGGGAGGTATCTCAGACTGAGTACAGAAGCGTAATGAAATTTAGCGGAAGTACAAAGTCTGACGTAGTCAGGCTACCGAACTTGTCCTTTAAAGGCTGTGAGTCAAAGCGGGATGAATTATGATAATGTCGGTCTTTACTACATCACCAATCCCAGGAAGTAAACTGTTGTCTACAATCAGTGTGTTTGTTGTAGTCCAAGAAGAGACATTTACGTCGGAGTAGGGGTGTGACGGTCATTATATAACCGTGAGACCGACGGTTATAGTTGGACACGTCATTAGAACTCTATAACCACCAAAACCGTGTTATTAAAATAATTTTTAAAACATTTTTTATTATAAAGAATTTTTAAATACTAATTAAAAACAACTGTTAACAGTCTTCTCACGCAGTGAAAAATATAGGGCGGAGCAGACACTGACAACACGCTGACATACAGGACAGACCAGGTTACTTTTCGGTTACTTTTGAGATTAAAGATATTAAACAAAGTCTCACCTTTCAAATCATCTCTTCCTTCTAGTTAATTTATAGCATCAAATAAACATGAATAAATGACCATGAGAAGGAATGTTGTTTTAACCGTGGAAAGGCGTCAGTACACTCCGCTTTTCCAGTTCAAATCCTCCCATGCTAACTCTCCTGAAAGCACATTCACTGCTAGTTGTCTTGCTGTTAGTTTTAAAGAAACGTAGAGCAAGTAGCTAATCAGTGTCTAGTTTATTCAAACGCCGGGTGAGCACTGTGCAGCGCGTCTGCGGAGAGCGTTTGCCGCGCGTAGCCATTGTGCTTTTACACCGGCTGCATAACAATCTCAAGTTCACATTACTTTCTTTTACCTGCATTTATGAGCAAAACCTCTTCAATACGCTTTTAATCCACATTGTTTTCGTGCTGTTCCGGTCCGTGTAATGACAGATATAGACACAATTACAGACATAAAAAGCCCAATGCACAAATCTCTTTCTCTGAAGATTATTAAGATAGATGATAGATAGAGGATTAATTTATGCTGGGCAGAGAGTGACAGCGCAGTTTTCTGGCAACCGTGTGTTTTTTAAATTTTTCATTGCTTTCTGTTAAATTGTTCAAAGTTATTACTGTTTAAAACACACTTGGCATCACATTCATGATTTTATGGTAAAATGACACTTTCCCGTCAATCCACGAGCATTTAAACGAGCAAAACGCCCCCCCCCCCCCAACGACGGTTATGTGACGAACCGTCATCACCAATTCTGAAAACGGCACACCCCTACGTCGGAGACGATAACTCGCGTCATTGTTTACTCTGGGGTTTGTACCTTTTGCATATCATTAACATGAACTAATACAGAACGAAAGAAAATGTAAAATCATGAATCGAACAATAGCCGTCTGTTCTCAACATTTCACAGGTGACTGCTTAATCAGTGTGGCACAGTTCAAGGTCGGTTTCTCTAAGAATCTACTCATCAAAGATGTTGCAGTCCCCTGGGTCCCATCTCAAATCCACAACCCATAAGTAAATACATTTTAATTAGGGTTACACAATAAATCACAGGCAATTGTCAAGTGCATCTCGTCAATAAAGCTGTTTCCTTGATTAGTAGTAAATCGCCATCACCTACTGCAGGCTGATGGTTGCCACTTTGGATGGCGATTTTGTTAGCCTGGTTAGCCAGACCTACATCAAGATGTAAGGTCTGGCAACTCTTCACACAAACGGCTCAATGCAAGGGGCGGGATATAAGGTTGTTCCTCAAAATGCCTCTGCACGCAATAGGATAGCGCTATGACCAATCAGAGCAACGATGTAGGTCTTGATGTAGGTCTGGCTAACCAGGCTAGCTAATTGGTATATCAAACAGTCTGCAAAACTCCAAACACATCTTTCTTGCTTAAAAAGGACTTCAGTAGGGTTATTTGCTCTTCTCTCAAAGAAAAACATAAGTCTAAGTCCTCCAGAGTCGCGGCCAAAGCCGCTTCAAAAGAAAGCTGTTCGCCAGCAGCCATTCTTTGTTTTCAAGTAGGAACCGTCGCAGCTCTGTCGTCATCATGTTAAGCCCGCCCCACAGACGCTACACACGATGTGATTGGCCTGACCAAATTTTGTTTTTTTGAGCTGTTAAGTGTATTGTGAAATATATTTTGCGGCCGCTAGGGTGCGTCTAGATTTCTAGGCTACGATTTTGTACCAATCAAGGAACTGATAGAGATGCACCTGACAATTGCATGCGATTTATCATGCAGCCCTAATTAAAAAAAAACTGAAATAATATATTTTTAACGGTTAACTTGATGCTTACGTGTTGTGTTGTTTTGTAATGTTACAGTCACTGGTAGTCACAAGTTTGATAGATCTGTTGGAAATCAGACTTTGAGGCCCTTGAGTTAAACAAGGTGTGGTTAAAAACTCTTAGTCTCTGTGTCTCTTGGTTTACTAACCTAACATATTGGGGCTGTTTCCTGGACAGGGATTAGACTAGTTCTAGACTAAAATAAATGTAAGAGCTGTCCAAACTGAAAACAACTTGCACGGACATATCTTATCAGTGCCCTTTGATTTGCCTCAAAATGCACACAGGGAATGTTTTCAGTAAGGCATGTTTGTTAACTAGTTTTATTTCCTAATTAAACTAAAGCCTAGTCCTGGTTTAAATTAATCGCTGTCCGGGTAACCACCCCTTAGTGTACGTGGTTTCAACTGTGTATTTCTCTCAGAAGAGAGGCTCATGAATATTAATTATTACAGGCCAAAACCACCTGGTTTTGACGTTCAAGTTCGAAACAGTGCGCAACATTTAGCTACGGTTTCCGGGTTGAACGACATGTTTCCTGGGAACTGTGTGCACTGATGTGCAACAGGGTTTGAGATACGTTTTCTCTTGTTTGGTGGGTGTGTCAGAACTGCAGTCCAATCAGCAGCAACATGTAAATAAACCACACGGTACTAAAGAGACAGCTCACGCAATGGGCTCAAGTTGGAAAAAGATGTTCTTGCCAAATCAATGTCACTGTAACATTGAGCGTTTTTTACAGTATTAAACATGTATACTATAACGATTTCATCAGGGTTCAGAAACATTTAAAAAAGAACACAAAAATGTCCTCTCAGCTACCGTAGTTGCAACTCTTGCGTCATCACAACAGGGTTTTCAACGCATCACCGTTTCTGTTTAATAAATGTTGTGCAACGTTTTGTCGGGGCTGAACGCAGCCCTGTTCTTAACAGAGCTCCTGAAAGAGGAGCTGTAAAAATATATAGAGATTGTTTTTGGTACTTAAACTGCAAATATAAATTCTTAAGCACATCACAACCTAAAATAAATCTCTAGAAAGCTTTGAAATATGGGACCTTTAAGATGCATGAGCATCTTTTATAAATATGCCTTGGAAAAAGATGTTCTTGCCAAATCAATGTCACTGTCTTATTTTAAAAATCTGTCAGTCGTTGAGACATGTGTTTTAGTCTAGGACTAGCCTTAAGCCTTGTCTGTGAAGCCAGGGGTAAGACTTTAAGGTGGAAGGACAAAACAGTTTGACTATTATTTTGGAATGAATCCCAGAGGAAATGTTTTTTTTGTTGACAAATGTTTGACAGAATTAGGGCTGCAACCATCAACCATTTTTATAATTGATTAATCTACTGATTATTAGAACGATTAATCAACTAATCATCAATTATATCAATGACTAATCAGTACGTTTTAAACGATTATTCAACTTTTTCAATGAGTTAAAACATTGAGTTATACACATTCTAACTAATACATTAAAAAAGAAAATCCCTAGAAGTGGGTTACTCAAAGCCAGACTATATCTGGTTTATAGTTAACCTAGATGCTAAAAGGACAGCTATTGCTTGCTGGGGTGAGACTAAACATTAAATCAATCATGTTTAAGGATTTAATGAAAAATATTGTACTAGAAATAAAGCGTTTTGGTGTTTTGCATGTAGCAGCACAGATTTGTTATAGAAATGTTAATCCAGCACCTTTTTCACCCCTCATCTCATTACAATTAATCTTTAACAGAATAATAGAAGAGAAATATGAGAGATCTAATATAAGACACCATACAGTACAGTACATATCTGACTATGAACTACAGCTGATATAAATCATCTATAATAAAGTCATTAGGAAATAAATGAATGACTGTTAAATCTCCTCTTGGGTTTTTTTTATTGAAGCCACAAGATGAACACTTTTCTATTGGAGGAACAGAATGATGATGAGATAAGAGCTGATTTAAGAATGTTTAATGGCAAAGATTTGTTTCTGCTAACCTCAGGATGTCTCGTGTCAAAGACGGCTGGGGTTGAGATGATTTAAATGAGCTGTGTTCACCTGTTAACTATCTAATTCTTCACATTAGATATTTGTGGTACTGATAATAAAGTCCCAGTTTAAGACTAAACCTCACCCTAACTCTCATCACGTCCTGTTTGTGCTGGACATCTGTGCTAAACTGATGAAGATCAAACATCTTAAAGGGCCCATATTTCATGGCTAAAAAGCACATTACTTTTGTGTATTTGGTGTAGTACAATGTGTCCGTGTGGTTTATTGTTAAAAAACGCATTATTTTCAAAATACCGTACATTTTTGTAGCACTGCTAAGTCCTGCCCATTTGTACAAATCTCATCGTTTGAGCTGTACTGTTCTGAAACAGTGTTGTAAATAAAACCTAATCACTGGTTTCTTAATGTTTACTCTATTGGAAAACCAAACAAAGTCATTTGCCTTTCGCAGGTGAAAACACAGCGTCTACTCGACATGTCTGCATCAACAATACTACAGCGTGATTGAAAGTCTCACCCTCGATCTTTGCGTATACATTAGGGCGGTGTTATGCAAATGTTCAAACGTTTATGACGTCTAACGGCATGGGCGTGTTGAACGAGCTGTTTAAGGTAGACGTGAATGAGGCTTCACTTTTTAAACTTAATTTTTTCAACTTTACAGATACTTGATGTGCCCAGACATCATTTAACACTCTAAAAACAAAGAAAAACATGAAATCAGGTCATATGACTGCTTTAAATCATATCTGATCCATGCACAGAACCTCATAGGTCCCTCACACTTTATAATCCTTCTTGTGGATATAAGCATTCGTGTGATTTTTTTGTTTGACAGAAAAGTCGCATATCTAAAATATTCAATTATTTTTAGAGATACGGACACACGACAAGAGGAGTAAAATGACCCTTCTTCTATGTCTGGCCATGAATCTGGACACATCTGAAACTTTCATATGGCTCTTATCAATATTGCATTTTAATAAATGATTTACAGATCAGCTGGCTTCTTCACAATGAATGAGGGGGAAATTATTACACACTACAATGTCTGTAAGATTTATTAAACTGATCAAAGTTTGATTATTACCCCTAAAATAGCTTGTGTTTAATATATACTTGTACTTAAATATTTAGTTATTATAAGTATCTTTATATACTTATATTGCTTTATATTTATTTGGATGCTTCTAGTAATAATAGCAGCTTCAGGTAAGGGGTGTGGCCTCCTGGGTGTGATGGGAGGAGCTGGTGACGGTGACCCCATGTGAGTGGTGTTGGCTGGGCGTTAATGATTTGTGAGGATTAAGTGATTGACAGCAGTGGAAGTGGTGAGAGTCAAAAGAATCACTTGTTTTTATTCCAATACGAGTCGAGGGTTTTGGTGACTGAAGGTAACGATGCTTTTGAAGTGTTTACATATTTGGTGAATTCAGTTTCACTCCAATACATGATTAATTGTGTTAGCAGCTCGAAATGTCATGGGTTTGATTCTTAGGGAGCGTGTTTGCAGGTGCAGGTGCTTTACATTTACATTTAGGCATTTAGCAGACACTTTTACCTAAAGCAAGTAAGAAACGTGAGGAAAACGGTAAGGCGATGGATTATATTCCCTGTTGTAATGTGATGTATTATTTTCTGAATCAGTATGACTCTTGATTTTGGAGGCAGGCGGCTCTATGAAGGCTGGTTTATCCCGTGTAGGGATGCAGAGTGTATTTCTTCCTTCACTGTAAGCTTGCTGTCTCTGTCAGATTCCTGTAAGTTTCAGATTAAAGTCCAGGAGACCAATCAATTACATTAATGAAATGTTTAATTACTGAGAGACCTCTTAAGCCCTGCAGCTTCATTACTAACTCTTCATTGTGCTGCTGCTGATAATATGTGTGTGTGTGTGTGTGTGTGTGTGTGTGTGTGCGTGCGTGCGTGCGTGTGTGTGTGCGCGTGCATGTGCATCTGTACTGTAAGCAAGGGTGCCGTGTGTACAGGTTGATCATTTGAAGTACCACAAACTTAGTAAATTATTGTACATTATGTGATTTTTCATTATTAGGGTTTTTCATTAGTACAGAGTAGGGATGGGACGGTATTAAAATTTCATATCAAGATTATAGTGATCAAAGTTATTACGGTTAAATATTATCATGGTTTTGTTAAAATCATGTTCATATTGCTGTTAACTTACCGTGTTGAAGGCTGAAGCACAGCCACCACATGTAGCTAACTTTTTACAAGATTTACCCTAAGTTATATTAACATTTACCAGATAAACATTATTTTGCTAAAAAACATCTAAATAAATGTCTGTGAATATGAATTAATTATTTATTACCTCCGCAAGCTGTCGGGGTTTGATAAAGTTAATGCATGAGTAAATACATAAACATTGCTTTGTCAACAGCCATTTCATCAACTATAACAACAAAATATGAATTATTCTGACATAAAATAACAGTTAAGAAATTCAATGAGATATAAGATGTTTTGTTTTTACTTTCCAGAATGTATTATTTCAGTCAATTAACATTATCCAGTAGGGCTGGGTATCGATTCAGATGTTCCAGATCAATTCTCGATTAAATTTTCGATTCACAAGCTATCAAATCGATTCGATTCCGATTCTCGATTAAATTTTCGATTCCTGTTCTCAGGTAGGTTTTTATACTCGATTCTCGATTCAACTCAATGAATATATAGATTTAATACACATACTATATTAATAAAAAAGAACAGTGAACAGCAGTTTACAAGTGGGTAATTAATAAAAAGAAATTAAAATCCACGAACACGTCTTGCTTGCAAAATCTAAAATGCTTCCATTCCTCCGTTGAATGTTTGCAGAAATAAATATGAAAAAAAAAATCAATTCTGCTCTTTGAGAATCTTTCGATTTTTTTTTGCCCAGCTGTAAGGAACGCTCAGGAATACTGGGATCCATTTTGCGGTGTTTATTTAAAACAAACCAATCAAGCAAACAAATCAGAACGTGAGGCAGAAGAGTAGTCAGGTATACAGGCAGGCAGATCAAAACACAGATAGACAATCCAATCCAGGCAAACTAAGCAAAAGGGCAGATCCAAAAGGCAGATAAACAGATAAGCAGGCAAATGGTCACAACAATAGGCAGTCAGAAATCACAATCAGAAAACGCTTGGTATGCAGATAAACTGGCAATACTTCGCGCTAGCCCTAGGCTAGCTTGAGTCTTAAGTAGGGACAAACAGGAAACAGGAAGAGAAGCAGAGGCAGCGCCCCGTCAGTACTCCGGCGAGGGCTCCCTCTGGCGGCGTGGCGGTGTGGATGTTACACCAGCCCTATTATCCAGTGAATTATTCTTTACTCTTTCAGACCCCTTAATTTATTTCTTTGTATGTAAAGAGGGAGTGATTGTTATTATTATATTATATATTATAAGGGTTTGTTAAGTTTAGTAGTGTTGTGGTAAACAGTAGTATAACAGTAAATAAAAATCGGTTCAGCATATCGGTTATCGGGCACATAAGCAGCCAATTATTTGGTATCAGTATCTGTAAAAAAAAAAAAAAAAAAACAGTGTCGGTCGATCACTAGTACAAATATAATTATTATTGTACATCTGTCAACACTGATAAGGTAGTAAAGACGATATTGACTGCATCTGAAAGCTCGTTGCCTCGCTACCTAATAAAATATTCAATTTTCCCAATTGTAAATCTTTATCTGCTGATGACGATAATAATAATAATGGTGTAAATATCGTCTGATACATCGGCCACTGTAATATATCAGTCTATCACTACTGTCAATCTTGTTTTGCTCAAGCTTTAGTAGAGATAACAGAGTAAAGGATTAAAACCATCCTGTCCTGGTGATGATATATGAATGATAAATATCTATCTGATAAAGTGTTGATTCTGTGGATTGTGATTCTGGCAGTGTTTGTTAAAGCAGATGGCTGATATGTTAATGAATCATCAGTCTGTGTGTCACTCAAAGTGGGCGTAAAACATTTTCATCACTAATGTCTAAGAAACAACAGCATTGTTGAATCTTTAGCAGTAATGTGATGATGATGATGACCAACATGAGAGTGAAACAGGAAAGCTTTAGCTGATGAGTTATTGATTTTTGGTCATTTATTTTGTTGCCCATGGTTTAAAGACAGAGATTTATTGCAGGTTTTGGCCAGAAGGTATCTATAAAGTAAATTACTATGGCAACCAGTGTGATGGGTTATAATGAAGACAACTAGCACAAATATGCTCCAAGACATCATGTTGTTTAGATAGAAGACATTTCTACTGCTGTGATGTGATGTAGTTATCTGTTAAAGTTTTAATCTGAGTCGACCCTCATCATTCATCACTCAGTTGTTTTCCTCTCGTTTTATTCAAGTCATGTGAATGTACTGTAGATGTAAATGTGATGCATATACTGTAGCATCTTATTCTGCCCACATGGACCAGAAGCTTCTGTTTGACTGACATTTAAAATCAACAACCACTGTTTGTATGAATCTGTGATGATCACGAGCGGATCATAGATTTGAAATCAAACTCTGAAAATAAAATGGCATAAAGAGATGTTTATTTCTTTTACATTTAGTCATTTAGCTGACGCTTTTGTCCAAAGCGACTTACAAATGAGGTAAACAATAGAAGCAATTATAGCAACACAAGAACAGTAATACATAAGTGCACTGGAAATAGTCTCTTCAAGTCCAACACAATATGCATAGACAAGGGTTGGTTAGTAAAAAAAAATGTCGCCTGTTTATTTACCACCAACTACAGCTGTAGACACATTCACACTTTTTATTTACAGTAGTAGTTTATCTGATGTTTACTATATACTGATTACAGTTTTTTTCGATTGCTAAACGACAGTGAGCACAACTGGAGCTACATGTGCAAAACTCTAACTACAGTCTGCAATACCAAAAGTCACATGAGCACAACTCTACACACATGGCTCAAAACACCTCCGTGCAGCCAAACACTAAACACAACCCTCACTGAGATAACACACACTGTCACTCACAACACACTGAGAGGAAAAACAATAACATCAAACACCAATACACAAAATACAAACTTTATATCTTTACAGTTTTAACAATTTCAGTGATGTCACACCAAGTAATGTTTTCTTTAAAGAATGATTTATTTATTGATTTATCACATTATTTTTTTAGAACACCATAATTTTTTAAGGTAAATGAAAATTAGCAGTTTGCTTCAGTTGTCTGTAGTAATTTACGGAATTACAGTAATGAGAAAAAAAGGTAGAAACTTAAAGTACATGAAAGGTAATATTATATATAAATGAAATACATATGAAATTGAAATTTATATTTATATGAAATTGCAATCAGCAGTGTTTGAAAGGCACAAGGCTGAAATCAATTGTGTTTTGAATGTGTGGTTCACAGTTTTGACAGCAGTGTGTTAGCATTTGAACAAAGTGCTGTAAATCCACAGTGTTGTGCAGGTTGTGGTTAAAGTCATGGGATAAGTGTGTAAAGTTTTGAAAACTGTGTTCAAGCAATGAAAAATTATCTAGAGTTTGGTCCACATGAACTGCTGCTGTGCAGACTGTAGTTAGAGTTTTGCACATGTGACTCCAGTTGTGCCCACTGTCGTTTAGCAATCGAAAAAAACTGTAATGAGGGTTAGTAGTTTTGCAGTATAATTTAGTTATCTGTGAGCCTGACCCTGCTTGTAAAAAACCCAGCCAAAGTATTTTTTTTTATTTGTGATGATTTACTGTTTTCTGCATTAAATCATCCTACATAATATAAAGACGATTCTGTTATTTTGATATCTTTAATACTGACTGAGTATAAGATCATATAAGTGAAATCAAAGCACAGGTATGATGCTCCTGATCTTATTATCAAAATATGAGACTTTACAAACCAGTTCTATGTATTCATTATTTGACACTTAATTGTACAATGAATGAATATGGTTTGATCTATGGGCTACTAAGTGAATCTGTGAATGTCACGGCTAGTCCGTGACATGTTTTGTGTTTTGCACTTATCCGTTTCACCTGGACTCTCATGGACTCATTACGCCAACACACCACACCTGTTGTATGTTTGATTGTGTTTATACGCCTTTGTTCTGTCAGCCTGTGCCGGATTATTGTCATTGCTACCCCGTCTGTTCCCTGTATTGATGTTCCTGTGTTACCTGTTTTCACTGTGTCATTCCTCGTGTTTTTATCATTAAATGTTATTTATTTTTTAACTTTGGGTTTGCGTCCTGTCACTCCTCCCGAGTCATGACAGTGAAAGATTGAATGGGCACGAGTAATCGAGCGATCGATTACTCGTACCCATTCCTACCATTAAATCTTGGCATCGGGAACGATCACAAAAACAATGATCATATGGGTTCATTTAATTATTATTTTTCATTTTTTGTGGTTATGGCGGCATTTGGATATCTGGTTAGCGTTACAAGCACCTGTGGTAGTTAAGACTGGATGCGTGTTTGACAGTGACGTAAACTGCGCAGACTTTATGATCCACATAAAGCTGTGAAGCCGAACACACCTCTCATCACTGAGGCACTATGGTTTCATTTTCTGATTTGCTTCGGCAGGGTGAAAATGCAAAATGTACAGCGCCGTCACAATTTCCTTCATATAATCTCATAATTAAAGAGCCACACAGATCCAAAATCAAAAATTGCATGCAGTGTATCATGTAGCTGTCCATCAATGTAAACAATGTGCAAAGTAGTTAACCAAAAAGTGCTCTCAATTAATAAAGTTATTGGTTTCTAATAGGGCTGCACAATTATTTTTACTTCTACACTGCTACCCTGCATTACCACTAGTTTTAGATAGAAATTACACTGATAACAGTGCTATTCATCTGTTGTTGATTGTCTTATACATTTTGTATATCAGTACTAGCGAAGATAACATCTGTGTTGGTTATACAAGCTAAATGTTAGAACAGTAAAAACACTGATTTTGTGTATTTAGGTATGCTTCGTTAATAACAAATGTAAAAGACAAATAGAAAATTAATATCAATGACAATAAGAATAACTTAAGACAAAAATAAAACACACACACACAACAAACTAAATTCACAGGGTATTAAAATAAACAAACCGCACAGAGATAAACATACTGTATAATGACTTTATCATAATCAATAGTCCTTTTTGCTTTGTTCTTTACATCCTTTAAAGTTTCAATATATTAACTCAAAAACATTTAAGTAAAAATGTTTGGACAATCATCGTGAATATACCAAAAAATAAAACGGTAAAAACTCAGAACAGAACTCTGAATATTTTAAGCTATCAGTCCAGCTGCAGTTGCTTTTTCCTCATATAGCAGTGACAGTGAGCTCTCACTGAGATCTCATTTGCGTCTCTTATTTTAGCTGACACTTTAAGACAACATTAATAAAGACATAATATATAATATATTACTTAAGGCCAATTCACACTGGTCAGACAGACACGTCTCTGGAGTGTGTTGTGTTGGGTAAGTGTGAAACCCCTGTTGGCAGTTGTTGGATGAAAGTAAATGAGACTTTAGAATCTGTTGGTGTCTGTTGGTGTTGGTACTTGTCTGACCAGTGTGAATTGGCCTTAATGTGATTAGCCTGCTGGACGAATTGTAAAAAACAGCACAATGTCAGCTCTGTTAGTACAGGATGAACATAATGGGCTCTATTTTAACGATCTAAGCGCATTGTCTAAAGCGCACAGCGCAACGTCTAAATGGGCGTGTCCGAATCCACTTTTGCTAATTTAACGACGGGAAAAATGGTTTGTGTGCCGAGCGCATGGTCGAAAAGGGTTGGTCCTTCTTTTTTAATGAGTAATGGGAGTATTTTGGGCGTAACGTGCAATAAACCAATGAGATTCTTACCTCTCATCCCCTTTAAAAGCAAGTTGCGCTGGCGCTATGTCTAATCCCTATTTAGATGACGGACTTTGTAAGCTGAAAAACTAAGCGGAGGAAGAAGATCCCCAGTTTAGGATTAATGTTAAATAATTCTGTTGTTTTTCACGTGCATTGAAATAGTTTTTTTTTTATTAAAACCTTTAAAACCCGTTTTCTTTTAGTCATGGAAGTAAAAAAGCAGGCTTTTAATTGCTTTAAATGTATGGCTATCCAATATCATAAAAAATAATTTACAAGTATGTAAGAAAAGGTTTGTACTCTAAAAATACTTTATTTGTAACAAACAGGAGTTAAAGAATTTACAAACGGCTCTCTGCACGTTTCAGCACTTGGACAGCGTCAGTTTTTTTAAGCATTACTTAAAAATGTTTCTCATCTCACCATATCCACAGAGTCATCATATACAATAAATCCGTGGGGTAGCATAAAAAAAAAACATTTAAAAACAGATGCATTTGTTTAAAGCAAAGCATTTATTTACTTTGCGCCGTCTAACATCTCATAATTAGTCCTCATTTATGTCCAAGAAACTCAATAATAATCTTTTACATTCAATCCTTTAATCTTTCATATTTAAAAGCGTTTTTGTGCTGCTGCGCATCCATGTATGTGATAAGCAAACCCGCGTTGTCGTCCCGTATGTCCCATTTATAGGCGCATATTACTAATGCGCTCTTTAAATAACATAAAACACATTGCGCCATTGACTTTAGACTTTAGAGCAGGTTTTTGTTGGTCAGTGGCGTAGTTTATTTTAGTTGCCTCAAAATAGCAATGCGCCAACAATGCACCTGAACACACCTCGTTTTCAGACCAGAACGCCCATGGGCACAAAAGGGGGAGCTTTTTAAAAAACGTGGCGCTAAACGTGAAAATGATCATTGCGCAGGGTGGAAACTAGCAAAAGACACTTGTGTCGCGCATTGCGCTGCATTGCGCCGGGTGTAAGATAGAGCTCATAGGATTACAGAGATAAGACGACATATAAAACTTGCAACCTTTCTCGCGTTTGCACATCTGGACAATTCTTCACACATCACAGGTTGTAAATTTGGGTAAATCCAGCAAACAACGAGTACATTTTAGCGATTCTGCCGTCACGCTGCTTTAAACCTCCTGTACCAGAAACTGAAGAGCAGCCTTGAGTCAAACGCGGAAGTTAAGCATGCATAGAGTTCTTTGGATTGAGGCTTGCTTTATAGTAGTAATGTGCACGAATGGTCGAATATTCGATCTGCATTAATAATTTGAATAGAAAAAAAAATGCTATTTGTTTGTTTGTTTTTAATGCACAACTGAAGGGTTAAGAATACTGCTTATTTAATGCTTTTTCAGCTGACAGAACACAAACTTTTTTCATCCTAAACATCTTGATGTGCAGGTCAGGTGTGCTTGAGGACACCATCAGAGTTTAAAAGCAACACAATTACATTCATAAATGATTTTTAATGTCCATCCAAAACAAACAAGGTGCACTCGTTTAAACAAAAGGGTGCTGTGTTTTATTGATTATTCTCTATTCTCTATTAAAAGTTGAAACATCTGTGCTCTGTTCCTCTTTTAAGCTATACTGTATAACCCATGTTGCCCCAAACAGATGCAAACACACAATGAAATGTAGCGACATCGCATGACAGCACCTTGAAATGTGTCATTTAACCTTCGACGCCTTCTCATCACCTGTGGTATCGTCTGTGATCTCCTCCCGGGGGTGAACGGCAAGCTCAAACAAAGAGCGAGTGTTTGAGGTCAGATGTATCAGGTTTAAAATAACTCCAGTAGCGCTGTGACAGGTTCACTGTTCATAATTTTGAGGGACAAAATGCTGAATTATTCATTGTGAAGTATCTGCATGTACGAGAGGAAAAGACACAAAGAATCAGAGCTCTGTTTTCACTACCATCATTACATCATGACAAACTAAAAAGAAATGATTTTTCTTCTATTAATTTAAGGATAGAGAAACTGTAAACCTGTGTGTGTGTGTGTGTGTGTGTGTGTGTGTGTGTGTGTGTGTGTGTGTGTGTGTGTGTGTGTGTGTGTGTGTGTGTGTGTGTGTGCGTGCGTGCGTGCGTGCGTGCGTGCGTGCGTGCGTGTGCGTGTGTTTGTGTATGTGTAGATGATGTTGGGTGAATTGTTTGATAATAGTTGTGTTAGTAAAGATGAGGAGATGTTTTTTCAGAGGAAGTTGATGACAGCTGCTGTGTTGTGTACTGTTGTGAGTAAAGTTGTGTTGTGTTGTTGTGGAGCTGTGAAGTCCTCACATCTTGCTGTGTGTTTGTAAACTAAGACCTCATGTGGAGAGAGACAGATTCACATACAGTATGTCTCTCTCACACTCCTGCTCACTGTTCATTTCTCTCTCTCTCTTTGTTACATAGGGTTTTCAGTATTTTCTGCAGTATATTGTATGGAGGTTTAGATCCGTTGTTTTGTTTTATTCTGTTGTTGTTTTTACATTTTCATATATGTTCATCTGTTGTCTGTCACGGATTGTTACTGAATCAGTAGCCACAGGAGAGAGACGCCTTCATTTTTCACAGAGAAGATCAGAGCTGGGATGTGTGCTGTGTGTCACACTTCACACCACGCACAAACACGGACACACACACACACACACACACACACACACACACACACACACACACAGAGACACACGTTACATACACATAGATTCAGTTGATGTGATTGGCTGTATTTGTATGACACACAGATATGTTTAATGTGTTCAATGTCATTTCTTTCCTTCCCACAGCTCACTGCTGACCTCGTCAACTTTCTCTTCTGCTGTTTCTCATCTGCTCATATCAGTCTTGTCCTTGATATTCTCATTCTGTCTCTCTCTCACAATCTGTCTCTTTTTGCTGAACTGTCAATCATCTTCGCAGGACCTTTTGCTGTTCCTCACAGGTTACACTCATTTCTGTCTCAAACTAACAACATATTATTATTTCTGTCTTGTGTCTTCAGCTTCATTTCCCTGAGCTTTCATGATGAACTTCATGTAAAAAAAAATAATGTGCATACCATATGGATAAATGGCTCAAACAGAAAGAGCGCACACATTTAGCCCTGTTGTGTTTCAGAAGCTTAGAATCACTTGTTTTTTAAACTGCGGTGCTTAAATAAGAATACAAATGTTAATTTTTCAATACACGCACAGCAATGTGGCATTGTTGCATAACCTCGGACGATAGTCCAAAATCTACCGGGTTCATAGCCCACCCCTATACTGTATAAATATAATCGGTCACATTTAGTGCTGTGTTTATCACTCCAAAAACCTTGCAGCTTGTATGTGGCCAAATAAAAACATGTCATGAAACATGAAAGTCCTGTATTCTGATTAAAGGTTATCATGATTTAAGCGTGGTCTTGAAGTCACACATATGGAGTCATATTAGTGCTACTGGTTCTCCGCCTCACTCGTTTCATCAGTAATTTAAATAAGCGCTCATTTACAGCATTTAATTACTGTATGGTCCAGCACAAACAGCCTGCTGCCAGAATGAATGCTCAATACTGAGAGCAAAGCTCATGGGCTGACATGCGTCTGAGCGCTTTTATCAATCATTCATCCTCCGAAACAAGTGCTGAAGATCTCCAGATCTCTAACCTGTTGACACTGAACCTGATTCAGACTTTAAGTTACGACTGGAGATGCTGATGGCTGACAGATCATATTGGATGTCTGCAGTCGGGGAGACAGTCGGGACGTTTTAGGGTCACGTTGATATAAGAATCTCATTCTTAGCCGTCTGCATACTGTGACAAATTGTTTTGAAGAGAATCTGACTGAATCTCAGCAGAGAACTGAAACAAAACCCTCAGTCATATCTTATGTTCATGTTAGGTCAAAGATAAATTGTGAAATTATTAATTAAAAGAGCTTTACTTTAAGAGTTACTGTATTCATTTTCTATTTGATTGTTTTTTGTGTAATAATTGATAATTTAGGAGACTTTTGCCTTCCCTTTGTTGTTGATGAAAGGTCTTATGTTGAAATCTGTCACACATTATAATGCAGCTGTTTTGTTCTCTCTAGTGAGCTGGTTTGTTGGTCTAAGAAAATGAATTCAACTGTGAAGAGTTTGTTTTTAATAAAGGGTCAAAAATAGTCATGTCTAAATTATTTTGGCACAAAAAGACTAATATTTTAAGTGGCTACAGTCATAGAGTAAATACAAAATGGAGTTGACGGTGATGTATCTCATTTAATCCTTTGCCTTTGGATGTCTGTAACTGTATGTGATGTGAAATATTTCCCATTCAAGATGAAGAAGCGCTCTGTCTCTGTCTGCACGATGTTTATAAGAGAGTGATGTGGTTAATAAATCCCATGAGCGATGCTTTAAAGCTGTCGGGCAGAGAGCAAAACCTCTTAGAAACCCGCTGACAGCATCCCACTAATCTGATGTCCTGATGCTGTGATGCCTTTTCACTTCTGATGGACCTTTAACAGTTTGTTAGAGAACAAGTTTTAGACTGAGTAACACTCAAACAATGACTGATCCAGTGCACACACACACAGACAGATTAACACACACACAAACAAACACATTACATCACAGATTAACACATAGACACACACACACACACACACACACACACACGCATAGACTCACCTTAAGTAGAGCGTTGTGCTGCAGATATCTTTACATCACAAGTATATCGAATTTAGAAATCTGTTTTTCTAAAGTACATATTTGCAAATGACATTATTAGAGAAAATGTTACCAGGTCCTCCGGGTCTACTCGACATTTGTCAGTTGTTGCTATGTGATTTTTGACATGTGAATGTTTTCTGTTTATATAATGTTCTACATATACAGTGGCATAAAAAATTGTGAACCCCTACTAGGAACAAAGTGGTTTTCTGCAGTGATTTGCCATTAAATGTGATCTGATCCTCATCTAGGTCACAACAATAGACAAACACAATGTGCTTAAGCTGCCTGGAAACACACAAACAATTCTAGAAAAAAAAACATTAAACATTTAGTGCTGGAGGAAAATGTAAGTGAACCCATAGACGAATTACTCTAATGAAAGCTCATTTGTGTCAGAAGCTGGCAAACTGGAGTCCAAATAATAAAATGAGTTTAAAGGCGTGGTGGTTCTCAAACATTTTTAGCGTGCGGCCCCCCTTGTGTACGGCGCATTCCTTCGCGGTCCCCTCAAAGAAAATGTATGACAAAAAAACTGTTCTAAAACTCAACTTTTAATTAAACGAAACATTATAAATGATAGAAAGTAGTGCTGTTGGTTAGTCGCCTTATTTTTTTAGGTTTAATTGTACAGAACTCATCATAAATTAATTTATTTTAAAAATGTAATAAAACTGGGGCCCCCCTGGCATCACCTCGCGGCCCCCAGTTTGAGAACCACTGGTTTAGTGCACTTTTGATTAAAAGACACTTAAACATTTTAAGATTGCTGTCCTTAAGAAACATCAGCTCTTATAAACCATGCCTTTCTAAAGATATCCCATCAAAAGTTGTTGCGCTCCATAAGGCTGAAAAGGGATACAAAACAATCTCAAAATGTTTAGACGTCCATCAGTCTACAGTTAGACAAATTGTGTATAAATGGAGACAGTTTAATACTGTTGCTACCCTTCCTACAAGTGGGCGCACAGCCAAGATGACTCTTAAAGCCCGATTTATAGTCGTGTGTAAGCTCTACGCCGTAGGTTATCCGTAGCCTGTGTGTAGCTCTGCGTAGCCTGACGTGCACCTCGGCTGCTCACTGATCTCCCTTTTTTTTTTAAACCTAGACATGGTTGGACCTGCCGAACGCACTTTTATATAGGCCACTGTGTTGAACAGAGAGGCTGCACAGTTTGACCAGCGGGAGGTAGGAAGCAGCCGCACATCAGGCCGCCAATGCTTTCAAACTGGAAGTAAATGCTTTCAAACACACTGTAGTAAAAATGAACTGTTGTCCCTCCCCCCTCTTAACCAGTAACTGTTTATCAGCTTATTTCCAATTCAGTTATGTACATCTAAGTTACGCAAGTAATATTTCCTTTACAACTGATTTTTTTTTTTTTTATTGTGTTGTCATGCATAATAGTAGTTTTACCGTGAACGACCGATATGAACGAGGCAAACTACTGCTTTCGTGTTTTGTTTTTAATTGGGAGAGTGGGCATGAGAATAATATAATTATAAATAAATAAAATATATATAAAGACAAGCAAAGGGAAAACATCATTCGTCCAGATTAGACCTTACTAATATAAATTAAGACAAATATTATCCTTCTACATCTATTTATCCATCCATCCATCTATCCATCTATCTATATTTATATATATATATATATACATGCCATTCTTCCTGGATGTGTCCTGGCCAGGATTCCGATGCGTCTTCTGGAAGTCTTATTTGTTGACAGCACACGCCATTCAGTTAAAAACATAAGACATGCAATCGTAGTTTCATTCTTACCTTAAAATGTAACTGTTGCTTTTCTGTTATAATAATAATAATAATCCTCTATGACGTATGCGGTCGACAAATATGACTTCCGGAAGACGCACCCAAAATCCGCGTCCGGATAATATATATATTAGGTCTGAAGCTCTTTTTCTTTTCTTGGAATCTTCCGTCAAGGGTTTTCGTTGCTTCTTCCCCGGGTCTGCCATTTGCATCAATCGCTAGCCGTGTTTAGCTCGCCTGCCTCTGTGTTGTTTGCCGTAAAGTGATCCTGCTTCTCGCGATATCTGAGACTTGGCGAGACTGAAGGATACCGGGTCGGATACAGCGAACTTGCAACTGGGGTATTCTTCCTACAGACGGTAGGGGCGGGCGAGAGAGTCTTCATTCGTCCGGTAATGAGTCATTTAACCATATACCGACTTACGAAGATGATTTATTAACATAAAAATGTTGCCTTGTGTCCCTTTAAATACCAATGAAATGACTAAAGTGACATTTGTGAAAATAAAGTATTACAATGACTGACTAATAACCTTTTCATTGGCATTAAAGTGAAATGACTGAATCTAAAGCCTGATTAAAAAAGCTCATTTTCAAGATTCTCTAGTGGGATCTCGCTGGACTGATCTTCATACACACGCTTTGTTCCGGTTTAAGTCTGAGGAGCCGGACGAACTGCTCGGCTGCAATTCCTCATAGAGTCGAGTGATGTTAGTGCACGATGTGCTGTCAGTGTTAGGTGTATTTACAGCCCCTAAAGCCCCAGTTAATCACAGACGCATCGCTGTGATCCGAGCCGCAGAGCGCCGCAGGTTAAACGGGCCGTGGCGGTTCAGGAGTTTATCAGCTCGCAGCCAGATGTTGATGTTAGCATGCTGGTTGTAAATAGTTTATGAGGTGTAATCTCCAGCCTTCACCGTATGTCTGAATGCATACAGAGTGCCAGAAAGGTGAAATCGTCTTTGAAAACTTGGTTTTAACCTTCAGGGCTGATTTCTGATTCCTGATGAGAGAATTTCATCATTTCTGTTATAATTCAGCTGAAGTCACAGATTGTGTGACGGTCACAGTGGAGAGTTTTCTGTCAAATATAGGATGGGAATTTTAATCAGAAATTGTGAATTATATTCTCTTAATATAAGTGACATAAAGATCACATGCTTGTGTTGTCATACTACTCATATACTCTTTTGAAAAGAAATTGCTGTATAGTAAAGGGCGATTTATAGTCGTGCGTAGGTCCTATGGCGTAGCTACGGCGTAGGCTATCCGTAGCCTGTGCGTAGCTCTGCATAGCCTGACGCGCACCTCACAAAATGTCTAACAGCGCGTCGGGTCTACGCGGACCGCAAGCTCTGTGATTGGTCCACCAGAACCCCTCCCGTCAGGTAAAAAAAACTGCGTCATAGGTATTTCCGTTTGAGACGGTGAAAACAAAGATGAGCCAAGTTGAGGAGTGATTTAACTCAAACTGCAACATAAGTCGCTGTTTATTTACTTCCATCATTGCTGGTCTTCTCAAATTATACACAACAAGTTGCTATTTCGTCTTCGTTTGTGGGTTAACTTGCTTAGCTTCTTCTTCTGTGACGACTTCTGCTGCTACTGCGGTTACACGCGTGATTACTGCCAACCAGCGGTTTCGCGTGTGTTTGCACGTCGACGCGGACGGCGACGCACAAGTATAAATGAAAACCGACGCGGAACCTACGCCGTCGCTGCTACGCCGTAGGACCTACGCATGACTATAAATCGCCCTTTAGTGTCATACATACTTTCGGTCGGTGTGTCGCATGCAGGGTAGTTGCAAAAGTTCAATTTTTTAATGCACTCAAAACTCAAACCGGATCCGAAAATTAGGCATTCGCTGATAGTCTGCACGCCATGCAGCCCCTTTTTGACTCTCCATAGATAATGATTAAATGATGGTTTATGGGCTACAGTTTGTTGTATACAGTGGAAAGTCGGCTTCAGAGTTAAACTAAAAACATTGTCAACCATTATTTGACACATCATGTTGGGTTGTGTTTTTGTAAATGCAGTCAAATACTTTAATTAAATAGTATTCAGTATATTATGCATTAATAAACAGTAATTGGCCATGTACTGCATTGTCACATGATCTTATAATAGATTTTAAATCTGCTGTTGTTAACACCTGCGTTTTTAATCCAGTTGTCTTGTTGTAGTCCAATAAGCTAAAGAAACTAGGGGATAGATATTAAAATTAGCTTGTCTATGTGACATTTTCATATCCTCTTGAGTTTATCTCATTTTGGCAAACGCCATCCAGTTATTTCAAGTAAAAAGTAAATGTTCATAATGTGAAAAGTGCAATACTGCAGATCTATATATGCATACACAACACAGTATATATACAGTCTAATCAAATCAAATCAGTCAGAATGGCACTGCGTCCTCCTGAGAATAAAAAATAATCAGCTTGTGTTGTATTGAAGAAAACTCCAGCGTGCTGCACGGCCATCACAGACAGATGCTAGACGCTGCTTCTTATCTTCTTCTGTGGCAGAAACTTTCTGTTGGGTCTCCAGAGAGATTCAGTTCATGTTCAATATTACTGACAAACAAAACCAAACCATCACACATCCTCATCTATGTGCTTTAATACACACACACACACACACACACACACACACGCACATGTGTGTACGTTGATATATCTTTCCTGATGCTCAGCACAGCTCTGTGTTATTTTTCTCGTCTTTCTGGTTGATGACAGCAGTAGTTAGTGGGGTCGTGTGTGATGTTGTGTGGATGGCAGCTCTGGACAAGTATGACCTTTCACTAAAAGCCCTTCATGTTTCTCAGCAAACATTTACTTCTGTTTCACTTTAGTCCAATTTAAAATTCAGAAAGTGTTTGAATAATGAATGAATTTGATGGATATTTAACTAAAATTCAAGTTTCTCCTCTATTAACCTAAACTAAATTAGGTCAATGAACAAAACCCTGTCCCCGGTGACTGTGGTAGTCCATTATTTGTGGGTGTGTTGTCTGTTTGGGCTGGTAGATGTCTGCTTTATGAAGTGTGAATGCGTGGATGTTCTTTTAAATTCCCTGCAAGCTTGTTCGCCGAAACTTCTAGACTCCCACAAACCGCCGAATCACCAGCGGCACCCGTGTGTCCTTGTGTAAAGACTGTGAGACATTTATTTTTAGAGCGTTCCCACACTGTAAAACTGAAATAATATCAGGGCATTTCATAAAGCTACAGCATGTTATAATATATCAAACCCAGAAATGATGAATAAATGATAATTATGAAACAAAATATGTGATGTTTTAGGCAGGCTGGTGTTTGAGGTGATATACTATCGTGTTTGATTTCTCTTGTCCATCCTTCAGTCTGAGTCTATGGGGTGTTTGTCATCAGTTTTATTTTCTGCTGATGAAAATCTCAAGTTTGATCATTAATGAAAGTATAAGCACCCACGCATTTGCTGAATTTTATTTTCGCTTCAAGTTCGCTACTGTTTACTTGAATGCTTTCTGTATGGTTAATAACATCTACATTAACCTTAATCATATCAATATGTTGAGCTCGAAAAAATATAAGACTTTCACAAACACATTTTTATATGATCAAAAATATTGTCTGTTGTTCTTTCCGGCAAATGATCCAGGTACGAATTTTTGCCAATATCGCACAACACTAAGCTGCATAAATGCACTAAAGTTAAGCTGTTACTAGAGTAATAAGTTATTTAACACTTTTATGCGCATACCCATGTTTGTGTTTACATTTACATTTAGTCATTTAGCAGACGCTTTTGTCCAAAGCGACTTACAAGTGAGGTAAACAATAGAAGCAATTATGGCAAAACAAGAACTGCACTGGAAATAGTCTCATCAAGTCCAACACAGTAGACATAACCATGGGTTAGTTAGTTTTTTATTTTTTACTACTGATGTTAACACGATACAATCAGATTCATTTCTAGCCCATAAATAAAATATGAACAATAACAAGAGTATGTTTGCTGGATGATAATCTGAACAAAAAACACTTGCATTGAAGGATCTCATGCTATTAAACAACCCTTACATCATAGAGGTGAATTTAGCCCAGACAAGTGTCAGTGTGACATCACAGGATGGGTTAATCTCACGCTGTAACTACTGGACCAGATTAAAGTTTAATATGAGTCCTGGCCTGCTGTCAGATTCACAAAGTCTTTGACTTGGCCAACGTGAAGATTAAACCAAGTTGGCTGGCATCTCTGTCTCAGTGTCCAAACGCTGTGGCCCTACGCCCAGTGTCTCAAATCTTTATATGTGTGCCAACCACAGAAAACACCAAAACAAGCAGTAGACAGATTTATAATTCACTCACACACCATACCAAATAATCTGAATAATTTGTGGGATTTATGTTCCTACTTTATTATCAAATGATGCTTACCTTTCCTCTCATTTAGTTTTTGAAAATCACTACAACTCATTTGAACTGAATTTGAATATTTATATGCGGGTAAAGTTTGTGTTTCGAGTCACAGGTGGTAAGTAAGACTTCTGTGTTTTGTTGTCAATCGGCGCTTAAGTTTATATAATGTAAACAACACGAACATTTAGTGAATCATAAGTTATTCAGTGATAGTGAGATTGTGTGTTGCTTGCTCGTGACTCGCTCCTCCTGTGGCACACCCTAACGGGGGGGGGGGGGGGGTCCAGATACATTCGCTAGAGCTTATCTGTCTTTTATAAATCTGATAAAACTAAAGACTCTTCAGAGATAAAAGATGTAACATTTACTCTATAGGTACTCAATATTAACATGAGATGAGTAGAAACAGCAGGTGTTATGGACGCTTTAAGTGTCCAAATACTTGATGAGTGTTGTCAGTAATACAGCTGTTTTAATCTCTCTTTCTCTCTCGTGTCTATAGGTGTGTAGAGTGAAGTGGAGGGAGGCTCATGGCTCTCTGGTGGGGTTTGGGTCGGCTGGGCCTCATATTGGCCCTTATGGCCTTCTTGCACCCGACACAGAGCTGCCCACCGCGTTGCGACTGCGCGGCTCAGCTGCGCTCCGTCTCCTGTCAGCGCAAGCGTCTCTCCGGAGTTCCAGAGGGCATCCCGACAGAGACGAAGCTGCTGGATCTCAGTCGAAACCGCTTGCGCTGGGTCGCGCCCGGAGACCTGGCACCGTACCCGAGGCTGGAGGAGGTGGATCTGAGCGAGAACCTCATCACGACTCTGGAACCGAACGCCTTCGCCAGTTTGCAGGCCCTGCGTACCCTGCGGCTCCGGGGAAACCAGCTGAAGCTCGTGCCTATGGGAGCATTCGCACGACTTTCAAACCTTACCACGCTGGACCTGAGCGAGAACAAGATCGTCATCCTGCTGGACTACACCTTTCAAGATCTAAGGAGTCTCAAAAATTTGGAGGTGAGGATAAACGATTGAACGGTTAGGGACTGTACTGTTCTGTTTATGGATAATTTCAGCGTGTTACAGATTAAATATTACATCTCAAATAAATGCTGATTACCATTACATGATTTTACAGATTGCTGGATAATGCATCTTGATTTTGACATTGTATGGTTTAGGTTGTCCAATATTGATGTGTATGTTCGCAACTTTACAGTCAATACAGTCAGAATAATTTCAGTTGTGTTTTTCAGGTGGCTGACAATGACCTGGTCTACATATCGCACAAGGCTTTCTCAGGGTTGCTGGGTCTTGAGGATCTCGCCATCGAGAGGTGCAACCTGACGTCCATCTCTGGCCAGACTCTCTCGTATCTGCGTAATCTCGTCACCCTGCGACTTCGTCATCTCAGCATCTCTGCACTCGAGGACCAAAATTTCCGCAAGCTCACCGCTCTAAGAGGCCTTGAGATTGACAACTGGCCCTATTTGGAGTACATCTCACCGCTGAGCTTCCAGGATCTCAACCTGTCCTGGCTTTTCATCACCAACACGAACATTACGTCGGTACCGTCGGCGTCCTTCCGAAACTTGGCTTATCTGACGGCGCTTAACCTCTCCTACAACCCCATCTCTGTGCTGGAGCCCTGGGCCTTTAGAGATCTTATTAGACTGAAGGAACTACACATGGTCAGCACCAATCTGCTCACCATAGAGCCTCACGCTCTCGGAGGCCTGAGACAAATACGAGTTCTCAATCTGTCCAACAACGGGCTCGTCGCTCTGGAGGAGAGCTCCTTTCATTCCGTCAACAGCCTGGAAACTTTGCGAGTGGACGGAAACCCGTTGTCCTGCGACTGCCGACTTCTTTGGATCCTGCAACGACGACGTACCTTGAATTTCGACGGACGGATGCCCGTGTGCGCCGGGCCGGCAGAGGTGCGGGGATACGCGCTGAGCACCTTCACAGATTCAGCGTTGTTCGATTACTTCACCTGTCAGAAGCCAAAGATCAGAAACAGGAAGCTCCAGCAGGTGACCGTGCACGAAGGCCAAGCGGTGTCGTTCCTTTGCCGGGCCGAGGGCGAGCCGACGCCAGCCATCGTCTGGATCTCGCCACAGAGAAGGAGGCTTGCGTCAAAAAGCGAAGGCAGGATCGCGGTGCTACCGGGTGGTACGCTGGAGATCCGTTACGCCCAAGTGACGGACAGCGGCACGTACATCTGCATCGCCAGCAACGCGGGCGGCAACGACACCTACTTCGCCACGCTGACGGTCAAGGGCCGGGCGGCGGACGCGGTGCCGTTCGCCAACCGTTCGCTGTATTCGGCAGACTTTAACGACACTGGCCTGAACGGCACACGTGTTTTCCTTAAGTTCACGCTGGACCTGACCACCATCCTGGTGTCCACGGCGATGGGCTGCATCATGTTCCTGGGGGTCGTGCTCTTCTGTTTCCTGCTGCTGTTCGTGTGGAGCCGCGGACGGGGACAGCGCAAAAACAACTTCACGGTGGAGTATTCCTTCAGGAAAACAGAAGGACCGAGCACCGCCGCAGCTTCCGGAGGAACGCGCAAGTTCAACATGAAGATGATATGAAACAACGCAGCCAGGGGTCCGCTGGGGGAAGCATAAACTCCACATGTAGACACAAACACACACAGTGCTGATTTGCAGAAATACAAGCCAAACGGAGAACGGCGGGTCACGATCTGATCTTATATAAAAATATCCTCGTCCTCCAAACGCTTTTATTTCTTATGGTTATATAAGAGGCTAATGTAACTGTCAGTGAATATCTCTGCACTTTTACAGCCGCGCTGTCTTCTCCCTTCTTAGCTTTCATACAAGTAAACGCATGTAAATGTGCTCTTTAGAGGGAGCTGCTAATTAGCATTTAGTCATTTAGAGACAAATAAATCCAAAGCTATTTCCATAATGTCTCCTAATACAACGCCTACTTTACTCCAGTTCACAGAGCCAAAGCTGAGAAGAGAAAAAAACAGGACCAAGAAAATAAATGACATGTAAATCCATTGATTTAACACATTATACTGATATATTAGATTTGGGTCTTAATGACAAACAAAACGTGGTCCTAAGAGACGCCATGAAAACAAATCATTCGTTGCCATCGGCTTGATGTTCTGCAATAAGCGACTGTGTGAGTTGGGATGAGCACACCGACCGCTTCGCTGTAAAGACAATACCGTAGTAGCGGTGCTGTATTACAGTTTACTGTCAGTCAGAATCACTGTGTGTGTGCGTGCGTGTGTGTGTGTGCGTCTGTGTGTCGTTGGTTCTGACTGTGCACAGATTCAGATGCCTGTCTCCGACTGATGATGAGGTTTCTTACCCACAATTCCCCTCCATCATTCTGGGTTCACGCCACTGATCTATATAAATGACTGTATTGCGCATGACGTCACACTTGTGAAGCCACCGCGCCGCCATGTTGGTATACCCAAACGTTCTATTAAATCAATCAATAGACGTTCACTTCGTTTTTATATGTGAAGTTACCCTGTACATTATTACAACACAAACGTCCTAAGCATGTAAATAGTTATTTACTGAAAGTTGTACATTTTGCGTTTTAAACAGTTATTATACATTCACCTTTATTACAGTATCAGATCAGCAGACAGACCGCAGCATATTTAGTATTAAAGGCGTTCTAAGCGAATCTGCGAGATGTTAGTTTTTGTTGACGTTTGAATTTTTTTCAAACAGACGGAGCTTCTGCGCTTTCATGAACGCGACCAACCCCCACCCCCAAATCCTTCTTGTCGTTTATTGGTTAGAACACTTTGTTATGGTTTCTGTTTGTAGGTTTGGCCACTGTGTTGTTATTGCCGTTTGTGAAGCCTGGGCTGTCTCAAGAGATCGCGTTTTTTTACAGTTTGATCAGCGGACAGGCAGCAAGCAGATAGTGAGGAGATGTTTCTGTATGTAACAAAAAATGTTTTATGGTCTAAAACGCGTCAATTCGCTTAGAGAACCTTTAATGACAATAAACGTGCTCATTCTGAAATCTAAATAAATAATCATGCTTTGTACCGTATGTGCATGCAATAATTTGCTCGTTTTGTAATTATGTTATCCAAACTTACAAGTTGCCTAAACTTATTTGGAGAAATAACGCTGACCGTCACCATGTAGCTGAATGTCAAAAAAAACTTTATTTATACCCGTGTCATTAACAAATGCAGCAGACACACTCACCTTAACGTTTTTTTATAAATCCATTATCCTGCCGGATTAAAACATAAACATTGCAAATAACACCAGAATTAACAAATAATTTACGAACACATATCCTAAAAATTAACCTTGTGTAACTGATACGCTGTAAAGGGGGTAGATTTTGATCATAAATTTGAATGTAAGTCAATGAAGCCCTCTGCCGGTTGGGTATACCAAGATGGCCGCTCGAACTCACGCGGTTACGTCAAGCGTTCTATGCACAATCCAGTCATTTATATAGATCAGTGGTTCACCCACATACTGACAACCTGCTAGCCTTCATGGGGACAGGCCGAGCGAGGGTCACATCAGACAGAGAGAGAGAGAGAGAGAAGCGCACATATGCACACAAGCCATACAATCAGATTTATTATCAGGAGGTTTACAGCAATAGCATTCATTGAGACCAAACCAAATCTCTGGCAGAAAAATACAAATAACTTTGTGATTCATAAACAGAAGCTTGGTATATTTGCAATAAATTGCAAGAGAAAAGTTTATTTTATGATTGTTTCAATGGATTTTACTCTTTAAATATTCATGAGTGATTGATTAGTTATGTTTGATTTTATATATTTGGTGTTTTTTCATAGACGCGCCCGGCCGAGCTCAGCTTCACTGTGAATTCATTTCTTTATCTTTATTTCACAAACAGTGAGATATGACATCGTTATTCACATAGATTATATTTACATTTATTAATGGTGCCAAATATCTGATTAATAATTAGCTTGGCCTGTACGACATCCAATACCATATACATAACACACACACACACCTCTCTCTCTCTCTCTCTCTCTCTCTCTCTCTCTCTCTCTCTCTCTCTCTCTCTCTCTCTCTATCTCTCTATCTCTCTCTCTCTCTCTCTCTCTCTCTATCTCTCGCTCGCTCTGACAGTCTTGGTTTGGCGGTCGGTGTGCAGATCTCTGCTTCCTCTGCCCAGTCTCATTCCCTTCATCCCTCTCATACCTGACTGGGTCTCAATGAGGGAGGGTCCCTGGCTGGTGACCTCAGATGTTCATGATATCATGTCACTCATCTAGTCCATATGTCGTTGACTGTAGAGGTATTAATATGTTTATATTTATATATGATTGGTTTAGGATGTGCTTTCGTATTTCTATAAATTGCTTTTTTAATTGTGTTTTAAAAATATCATCAGAAATATCAATAATGCATCTGTTCTCCACACCGCGGCTGCAGGTTAAATGAATAGTTAATCTGGTTCTCTTGTGAACTAGTAAGATTAACCAGCAGCTGCTGTTGAAAACAGATATGTTAACCAATAAACTACAAGAGCCATAAATGATGAATGTTGTGACTTTATCCAGGAATCTGTGTGCAATATGAGAAATACAATCACATCAGCTTCATGTCTCTTTATTGATACAGTAACAAACTCTTCAGTGATAAATATATAACGCACACATGGATACTGAAGATCAAAACAGACACCTGGACCACAAAGATGCCATCTGATGTTGTGTCTTTCACAATCCTCAGTAAAAGTTGTGTAACAAAACCTTGATGAAATCCATTTTAAGTCAAATATATCTGTAAATGGATCTGTTGGACTGTGACATTGATCTGATGTGTTTGTATTTTACACCGGGGAGTATTTACAGTCCCTGTTTAGATGTCTGGATTGGGTGAAGTAAACATATCAGGATTATTGTGACCCTGGCTGTTTTGTGTTGACTTGTAGCTCATTGTGTGGTCATGTGAGTAGAGTCGATGTTGTCCTTGTGATTGGATGTTGATTTAGTTGAGCTCTCTCTGTAAGTGTGATGATAGACAGAAAGCTCAGAGATTCAGCCGGGATTTAAACCCACAACCTCCCGCTCGCCCGCCCGCCCGGCGTCCTCTTATCCTTCATTCATGTCATCTGTTATTACAACTACTGCCTCTTGGATGAACTGGATGCTGTACTTCCCTTCTTTCCTGAAAACAGGATCTCAGACGAGTTATTCCGGATCGTTCTGAACACGTTTGTAGTTTGGTCTGATGATATGGAGGGGTTCAGCACTGAATTGGCTTGTTTTCAGTTTGTGGATTTGAATTGAAAATGGGAGGAAGAGAAAATTACCAAACAAAAATGACATCGCTTTTTTAATCCATCTTCATCTATTGATGACATTGTTTTGTTAAATGTGATTATTCTGAATAAAGTGTTCTTGCATTAGGGTTCATAATTCAAGTAAAAACAATAACTATTATTGAAACTCAGTTCTGTATTGTGTAGGACAGTCATGAGAGATTTATGTTTGTTTGTGTTTGTGTATGAAAAGAAGTGAGGAGATCATTCAGCTCCAGTGTTTCTCTAGCGCTCCCTACTGACAGTACAGCAGACACACAACAATAATTCACATTGACCTCAAGATATTCATGTGAAAGAAGAGAGATGGAGAGATTTAAGTGAAGGTCAATTCACACTCACAACATCATTATTGAATTATTTTACAACATACAAATGAAATAAGTAGGGATATATAATGTAATTTAACAGTTCTGTAATATTATTTTAAAATGCTGAATTCGGAAAAGTGAATTTTTCAAGTAGATTTACTGCCATCTAGTGGAGAAGAGCCAAAGTGCTTCATCTTCTGCAGATGAAATGTTATGACTGTTAGTACTTTAATAACACACAATGAATCTTGTAACTTATAAGGTTTCTTCTGACAACTAGGTAGTGAGATGAAGTTTGATTAAGGATGAGATGTAGTTTTAGATCTGTTAAATAAGATAGATTTGATGTGACGGTAGATTAATGCTGTGTAAAATGAATTTAAATGCACAGCCTCGTAATAATGAAATTCGATTTAAAGGTTTTGCTGAATGCTGTTCCTTCTTTTGCTTTTGTCTTTACATGAATGATATTTTGATCCTAACATTGCCAAACGCACACACGGGTGTATTTGTGTAAACTTCATCTGATGTGATGATGTTGAAGTTCACTGTGAGATCGGATGAAACGTTTATATAGTTTATTCAACTAATGAGCCATATTATAGTAAGATGTTGGATTTGTGAATATTTCAGGTATTAAATGTTTAACATGATGTTTGTCTTCCTGCCATCTGCTTGTTTCTAGTACATCATGCCATTTCAATCATAACTCATGCCAACTCTTTGTAAAGCAATATATTCTAGTTTTCTCTCTCTTTTTATCTGCTGTGATGAATTCTAGATGTTAAATCATTGAAGAACTGTGAAAGGATTGTTGCCATAGATATTCTTCAATATTTCAGGTTAAACGTTGATGTGCCGTCTTCATGCGTCGCTTCTCTTTGCTCCATAATGTGGTGTAGACGCTTCAGGTTTATGAATCAAAGCAGGTTTCATCCAACCTCACAGCAGCTTCTGTCTCGTCCTGAATAATGTGAATGGATGTTGTTTTATCTGTTCTTTTCTATGCATATGTTTGTTTGTTTTATACGGTTTGTGAAACTTTTTTTTCATAAAAGCATGTTGTATCCAGTTTACTGTTGTTTAGTTTGTGTTACACACATTTGTGCTCAACACAACATATACAGTACAGTACAGTAAGATGACAGAGATACTGTACATGTGATGTCATCTTCTGTAGTTTGCTGTTGTCATTTTGGTGAAAAACAATCTTGCTTGTTATAATTGTAAATGTTGTTTTTACACCTGGTGACGAAGTTGAATGCTGATATTCAGTGGAGTTCTAATGCACATCTGCTGCTATAAGCAACATGTCTTTACAGCAAAATCAAAAGAGTCATTGGGGATTTTTATAGGTAATGTTATCAATTATATTTCAGTTATTTATTTATTTGCAATGATTTGTTTCTTAAGTTGGCACAGCTGGATACAGCAGGAAAACCTTTATGTTTTCTTTAACTAAACATAAAGATCAAATCTGCTTTTAAGAGCAATATTGAAAAATAACTTTAAGTCTCATGAGATTATAAAATAAGTAAGAGTTTAATCCGATGATATATTGTTACTCTCTTCTATGTAGTGTGTTTGACTGCATAATAAAGGTTAGGGTTATTATTGTGTAGTATTGCAGCAATGCCACTTTAGTGTGTCTGTGTTGTTATCATTCAATGATTTATTTCTCTGCTCTTATAATAAATCGAGGTCCCTCTTTTAAATCAATTGTGCATTTGAAATCATTTTGACTGACCCTTCATTTTATTCAATCCAGACACCGTTCAAAATATTTGCATTGTTTTATCAAACTTACATTCAGATCTGGTCATCGTGTCATGTTTTATCATCCATGCAGTGAATTAATCTTCTTCCTTATTTAATGTCCTGTGTATGTCTGGATGGTTGGGAATGCAGATGCATACGAAGCAACTTTGCTCTTGCGTTAATGTCGGAGTTTGTGAATTTCTTTCCCAATGTGAAATACAAAACTACAGTAACCTTCACTCTCACAGTCAAGCAGATGACCTTTGACCTTCACAGAAGAAAGATAAATCGTCTCCATTTATTCTGACCTTTAGAATGAATTTACAGGAAGGTAAATAGTATTGTGATAATATTCTAGACTAGGGGTCTTTGACAGGGGGACCGGGGTTTTAATTATAATTAAAATTAGAGATCAAACAAAAATGCAATAACATCACAATCTAACCCTAAAATGAAGAGCATAAATTTCCACATGAAAATGTATTCCGTCAAATTAAAATGTTATTTCTGATGCATCACCTCCTTATCCTTTTAATGACTTATTCTAATGATCACTTTAATTATTAGAAGGATAAATATTGATAAGTAGCTGTTGAGTTTGTTTTTTATGTTTAAGTAATTTGACGTGTGTTCATTGCTGTTTCTTGATGTATATTATGAGATCTTGAAAGGTCTTGTAATATAAGTGTGGGAATCCTCCAACCCCTTGCTTCTATGCTGATAATTCATGGAGATGTGCTGTGAACTGGATGTTCATGTGTGGAGATTATCTTGGTTTATCTATATATCAGGATCATAAAGTTTGAAGTATGATGAAGTTTTCTGATCTGTGTAATAATAATAATTCCTTACATTTATATAGCGCTTTTCTCAGGACTCAAAGCGCTTTACATATGAACGGGGGAATCTCCTCAACCACCACCAATGTGCAGCATCCACCTGGATGATGCGACGGCAGCCATATTGCGCCAGAACGCCCACCACACACCAGCTTATTAGTGGAGAGGAGACACGAGGAGGTGTGAGCAGAGCGACCTCCTTGTGTTTAGTGTTGACTTCTGCTGAATGAAATGCTAAGAAGTCACTTCATGACTGATCTATGGGTCTTAACAGTTAATCTCCTATAGATTATTTTGATATCATTGTAATGTAACCATCATAATAAATCCAGTCTTCATTTCATACATTTAGGGGTCCTTGGCCTAAAAAGGTTTGCTCTGCTCGAGTAAACATCAGTCTGGATGATTGTGAGGAGTCGAGTCTCAGGTTGATTTGAAGTGAAGTGTATTATCATATCATTGTAAATCACTTTAAAAGCTCTTTTTTTTGTCTGCAGATCTTTTTGGAAAGACGGCTACAAATTCCCTCGTCTGTGCATTCAGAAAGCGGTCATTTAAAATCTTTATGATGTTGTATAGCAGTTAAAAAAATAACACACACGCACACAACACACACACACAAGTACACAGATTGCTCAGAGTTTTTACTTCCCAGTCATGAATCTCTACGGTGACATTTCTCTCTAAAGCTTCTTCTTCTTTTCTTCTTCTTCTTATTGGAAATTGATTGTCTTCTACCATCACAAAGACACTGCGTTTCTGATTGATTTCTCTGGTAGCGTGAGGAGGGGGAAGAAGAGTCGCCCGTGAGATGTTGGGTGGTCACACGCATGCAAAACTAAAACATAGATTTAAAACAGTGAGTGAATCCCACAAAATACTGTAAAAATGTTGCTTTAGTTATGCAGCTGTTTTCCAGTAACTTACTGTAGATTTAAATTGATGTCATTTACTGGCAACAGTTTGTTTAAAGTTAAATGAACATTAAACATTAACAAGTCTTTATCTTTACAGAATAAAACTATAAAATAACAGCCTCGTGCAAAGCATTCATTTAACTTTGAACAAACTGTTGGCAGTAATTAACATTAATTTAAATCTACAGTGAGTTACTGGAAAACAATTGCATTTCATCTGTTTTATGACTAATAAGAATAGTAAATAAAGTTTGATTTGAGTTTATGAATGCATCTCAGATATGATTTATAGAGATGTGAAGGAGCTCAGACTAAACTTGTCTTGTTTATCAGATTGTTATTTTCACCTTCACCTCATTTGGTGAATCTTTGTCCCCCTGCCTCTCGCTGACCGTGACGTACGAGTCGTCCTGCAGTCTCTGAACAGTTCGATTAATATCCATGCATAAAAGAATCTCCAGCGGTTTCCTAACAACAGAAAAGCTGGCTTTGTCTTTTTTCCTTTTTTAGTTTTTAAATATCAGAATCACTTGAACACACACAACAAACACTACTTCAACTCAAATGCATTTTCCTACGGACAGAAACATGAGTCAAGAAGTGAAGTAGAAAATAAAACTCCAACATTAAAATAAATTCAAACAAACCAAGTGTATAGAAAGTTTTGCTCCATGATATTCCTTTGGTCTCTGAAGCTGATTTTGGTGTTTGTTAAAACTCAAGGCAACTAAACCTACTAACTACTACACAAGCTTTGAATTTCAGGCATTTTCAATTCCCACCGTCAAAGATTTTACAGCAGACGTTTCTCTACAGTCTAGCTGCTCTGATGTCGTCATTGACCTCAAACACAAAAGGTTTTTAAGGGAGCATGCCGAAATCAACAGAAGAAATAACACGACAGTACAGAACAGTAGAAAGTCACAATATATCCAAAACTATTTTCAGCAGTTTTCTGCTATCATTATTCTACCTTTACATGACATTAGGGTTTGAGGTATTTCAGAATTATCATTGTCAACACGTGCCTGCCAGTGTCTTATGATGTGATTGGTTGAATTCTTGATTGACAACACGATTTGATTGTTCAAATGAGCGATGGAAGCATATGATTGGACGATCACTGGAAGTGCAGATAAGCTTTGGTTTTTCACATTTCTTAAACACAGACGCACACAAACACTTCTGTAATACTGTAAACAACACAAAAGTACTTCTGTTAGAGGTGTGTGTGTGCGTGTTTGTGAACCCAAAGACATTTCAACACGAGATAATATCACATATTAAACATTACTAACTGCTCCATCTATAAATAAATAGTTTAGGTCAATAAATTAACAAATACATAAATAACTGCAGCCAATAGAAAAACAACTATCCTCATAAAAAACAAAGTGCTTTTTTTCTTAAAATGGAAACAATTCACAAGACTCTTATGCAAAATAATATATTATTATGTTGTGTGTGTGTGTTGGTATATGTGGTTTATAAGGGTGTAATGTATGTTTATTATGCTGTAAACACAGATAGTGTCCCCTTAACTTAAAACATATAACATGGTTGTTTTTTCCAATAGGTTTTTGTGATGGTTGTGGTTAGGGACTGGGTTAGGTTAGGAGAATACAATATACAGTTTGTACAGTAGAAAATACATTGCGTCTATGGGTAAACCACATATGCCAACATGTGTGTGTAGTTGTGTGTGTGTGTGTGTTCAGAGTAAATCCACCCGTGGTTAAAGGATAAAGGCACTCAACTTGTCCTGCATAGTTGCCACTTCCTTCACCATATGGCAAAATGCAGTCTGACTACTCTGTGTGCGCGTGTGTGTGTGTATGTGTGTGCGTGTTGATGAGTGATAGACGGTGATGATGATGAAGATGAGTTTAGTTGTTGATGAACTGGCAGACTGAAGAATCTTTGGTATCAGTGGCTGTGTCACACACCACTGTGTTTCTGTGAGGTAGCCACATTGATTCTCAAATGAGGTGTGTGTTTACTTTTTTCCTATTTTTGCTTCACATCAGAGTTTGTAATTAAGAAAAACATCTGTTTTTCATCATGCTACAGACATCTGCTGTCTCGCCTGTATGGACACCGATACAGGAAGTGACACATTAACTTTAGCAAATGACCGTCAGGATTCAATCGTCTCTCTGCTGGAGCTTCTGGCCAACAGAAACCTTTAAGATCGATAAAAGAAACATCAGGAGGAGACGTGAAGTATGAGATGGAGTTCAGAGGTCTCCTTAGATCTCTTTGTTTTCTCTTCTTCTGGTCTTTGTTTCTCATTGATTTGTTCACAAGGTGCTTCTTTACACAGTTTATGCACAACAGAGCACAGACGTCCAGGCATTAAATACAAACATTGTGTCTACGTAACTAAGTTTACCCGCTTTGTTATTATAGAGGAACCGAGAGAAAGAGGAAAGAAAAACTAGTAGGAAAGATAGAAGAGGAATATTTACAGGACATTGACGATGTTTGATGTTTAAAACACTGGATGCTCCTGTGGAGATGTTTGAAGTGATTGGTCAGATTCTCATGAGACAGGAAGCGAGTCATCAAGCGGGCGACGGCTCCGAGCCGTAAACATCCTCTATGATTATCATTAAGGCATCTGTCATTGGCACAATATTATCATACGGTGACATTTTACCTTTAGGTTTGGCCACTAAAAGCTGCGTGTCTTTACGAACAGAAACAGCTTTTTCTTCACTTCATTATTAGGATTGTTTCATCTTTGGTAACTAGAATATCTTTAGATGTGAAAACAGCACATAGACAAACACAGACACAAATGCTGACGGGTGACCGTGAATGCAAAAAAATCCTTCTGACTCAGCTGGTCAGACACCTGTTAATGGCGCTCAGATGAGATAAACCAGTGACTGCCTTCAAGGCCTAAAAAATTCATGTGTTGGGCAATTTATAATATATCTGCAAATACATTTTAGCACTGTTGTGTGACTGACGAAAATGATAAAATCTAGTTTGTTGCCTCGTAAAATAAATGAACAATCTCCTTAGGGATGCACGGATATATCGGCCTATAATCGGCAGATAAAAGCTTTTTTCCCACTACAGACATTTGCCGATTATTTAAAAACAGGGCAGATTATATCCTGCCAATCAAAAGGGGCAGAAAACCCATCAGAACTCAAACTGTGTGATTATTTTGAATTGGGTCTTGTTTGTACGCTTTTAAGATTTAAAAAAATCATTTAAAACAAGGAGGAAAAAAGCAAAATTGTCGGTATCCATCGGTATCAGATGTCATTCTAAGTAATTAAATATCGATATGGACACAAAACTATTGTACCAGTGCATCCCTAATCTCCACGTATAGTACCCAGAATAAACTAAACTGCATAACCCCAAATGCCAATTGCAATCTAATTCTTCCCATTTGGTTTCTCCATAATTCATGAATGGTTGTAATTTTTTTTGAATGCACAGCTTGCTTCCCAATCCTATGAAGGCAACATGAAGTCTGCAGTGAGTGCAATCTCATCCTGCAGTAAACTGGAGGTGTATGAGTTTTATGAGTTTGTCCAGCAGGTGGCGCCGTTGCTCTGTGCAGATTTATCGCCTCTGTAAGACCCCTACGGTAAAATGATTCTTTAGGGGTCAATACAGAGGACTGATTGATTCTTTGCATCCCTTTATCATTGTGCTGAAGCAAGAACAACGAACCACACTGGCAGTGAATAGATCTGATATCTGTCTGATGCTCTGCTCTATATTAAATACTGAATATCAACACAGATGGGCCTACATTTAATCCTATTAGATCCTACATTAGATCCTATTCTCATGAAAACGCGCGCGTGTGTCTGTGTGTGTTTCAAATGTCAAACACGGGGTCAACACTTGATTCAGCAGAGCGATGGTACCACAAAAAAAATCTGAGATTGGGGGGTCACGTGTGCTAAAATACTTATTGCCTTCTTCCTTTCTGCTGCTCTATGAGAGAGAAATTTTCCGTATCGTAACTTCAGTAACCCAGAGACTGAGGTTTAGCTCAAATATCAAGCACGGGGTGGGAAATCACAACGCGCACATAAAACACTCAACAGAACTGAAATAAAAGTCCTGTTTTCAAATTAAAACGCTTCAGCCGTGCCCGAATGAGGACGTGTATGAGGTTTGATGGGCACCGTAGCTCATCGTCATCTGCTGCTGGATGTGAGGAGGTTCACGTGACGCGGCTCCTCCTCCTGCGCCGCTCGCACCTGCGGCCGGCGCGTTCACGCTTTGGAGAAGGTTGTGGCCGAGGTTCCGGGCTGAACCGGGCTCGGCGCGTGCTCGTCCTGCCAGCGGTCCACGCAGCGGCGTCGGGCGTTCATGAAGAAGTTGCTGACGGTGGAGAGCTCGAGGCCCAGTTGTTGAGAGATGGTGATCTGCATCTCTTTGCTGGGTCGCTTGTTCTCCTTGAAGATCGCGATGAGGGTTCGTCGCTGCAGGTCGGTGAAGACCAGACGCTGTTTCTTGGGTACCATGTTTCTGTCTTTGTGCTGTTCTTGTTCCTTTCTCTTGCATGCTGTCACGAGAGAGAGAGAGAAATGTCATTTAACTTCAATACTTTCACTTCCGGTTTCACAGACAAGGCTTAATGCTAGTCCAAGACTAAAACACATATTCGAGTTATCTCAACTGAGAATAACCTACAGTGACAAATATTAAAATATGTCAGTGCCATTGATTTGTCTGAAGATAAACACCAGTCATGTCTTTGTCTAAGGTATGTTTATAAAAGATGTCTGGTGAAGGCCTTGATAGTGGCCAAAACTCTACTGATTATTAACTAATAAAAGTTTCGTTATTTTCTAGTACGAGTGAATATTGCACAATTTTTTATTTAGTATAAAAGGTGCTAAAACATCTTAGTTTACCTAAGGCCTAGTCTTTTCTTTATCTAAGCCTTGTCTGTAAAACCAGGCATCAATGTGCAGATTTATAAACATGCAGCTGAGCGAAAACGGCGACGACAGAATCAGTCGAGTCATTTCATGAAACAGGCTTTAGGTAAAGTGTACAAAACAAAAATCTGCTATAGCAAGCTTAAATATTTTTTATAAAACAGCAAGTTCCTGTTCTTGATTCTGATTGGTCAATGGTTATGGTTTATTTATGATAAAACACATCTATGACTGCGGTGCATAACTGCACAATGTAAATAAATGTGATTCTGGACTATTATATCCAGATGAAGGAAGACTTTTAGTCATTTTACTACAGTTACATTATTATTATTATTATTATTATTATTATTATTATATTTTTGCTTTATATATTTGTGTGTGTGGTAACTGTTTTATAAAAGCAATAAGGTACTTGAGGCGGTGCTGTATCATCAATAAGTCACGACTGAAGGGTTTGCATTGAGTTATTCCACGATACAGCATAATTATTTAGTTATTGTTTATATGATCATTTTAATTATGTATATTTTATTAACAGAATTGTGCCATGACAAAATATGCGTTGGTTTCACAATCATTCAAAAACAAATATTGGTTTATTGAAAACAGAAGAAACATAATTTGGGTCTGCTGTACGTTTTATAGAAAAGTTGTAGGCATATATGTGCTGAATAGACACTTAAAAATCAAGGTCCCTTAATTGGCCTTTGTTGGGCTGTATGGTTCCTTAATGCGGGGGTCTGGGGACCCATAGGGGAAAAAGAAAAAAATATTGGGTTTTATTTCATCTTTCATGCTATGTACAGTACATCCCAGAATTGTTTAAATTTCCTTTGAATTTGTCTATATTACACTCCCCATTATTTCATCTACTGGATCAGTATTATTTGGAAAGCTGCTGTGAAATGAGATTTATTGTTTAAGTTGCTGCAATAGCCTACAAATAAATTTGAATTAAAAAATGTTTCTCTTCAGGTTTAAACATTCAGCATTACTTTAAGTGTAGCCAACTGTGTATTCGTTATATTAAAAATATATATAAATTGATACTATTGATAGTAGGGGTCCCTTTCCAAAGGTTTCATCATATTCGGGGGTCCCTGGCATCATAAGTTCAAATCCCTGTCATAAAATTTACAGATTAAACATTTACAGACATTTTTAAGGATCCCTTGACTTAAAAGTGTTTCTTTGGCATTGCTGTGAAACATTGATCGAACTATTCATATCATTTCTGCATTATAAGGTATGCATATTATACACTGAATATGCACATGTTTGTTTACCAGATTTTTGTTTGTTTACTAATCTGCTTGATTTGGCAAAATGTGTAGTAAACAAGAGGGCACACTGTATCCCATAATGCAATTCACTAGATATTCATAGTATTTCTTTTTGATTCAGATTGTTGATTTTTAATCATAATGCGAGGACACCATAACCCTGATACCACCGAGAGCTGCAGCTAGTTTAGTTTGAGCGATTAGTTAATAAAGACAGCTTTTTATTCATTTTGCTTGAACAAGCACATATTAATGTGTTATAATGATGATGCTGTTTAAAAAATCATACAGAAATTGTTCAATAGAGAATTGGGACCCATTTCATAAAATGACTCAGGGAAGGGCGTGCGATGGAAATTATGCACAGAATGGGTTTGTGTGTCCTGTCTGTGGGATTATTGTCTGAGAACCCTCAGGTAAAATCCACTCTATGAGCTGTTTGTAGTCACACGGCCGTTTATACATTGATGTGTTTGTGGTCACTATAAACCACTTAAAACAGGCGACAAAACCCGAGTTACAGGCCCAGATGTTTTAATGCTTTTAACCTTTGATACGATCAATGTAGAGCAGCGACCACAGAGAAAGAGAGACTCTGTAAAACACAGTCAAGTCTCCGTTTACAATCCTCACTGTTATTATTCATTCAATCTTACTGGTTTGAGAGAAGATTTCTCTCTGTTTCTCTCTCTCTCTCTCTCTGTGTATATTACTATCACACACACACACACACACACACACACAGAGTTGCGGTGAGGGTTCCCCCAGTGAGATTGTGCTGAGAAGGCTGATGCCAGTCTGAGCTCTGTATGTCTAATTACAGAGAGCCATGAGCCAATCGATCCAGCCTACACAGTCAAATCTGTTTACTGCTGCCGTCTAAAGCAGAAGCGTGCTCATCCATCATATTCATATACCACTACACACACACACACACACACACACACACACACACACACACACATATAGGCCTACATACAGAATACAATTAAACACTTTATACTGTACACACACAATCACAAATAATACAAAGTATCAGAGGCTACATTAACATTGCTCATGTGTTTTTATCTGCATGTCTGTCTGTGTTTTACATTCATCTAATTTTCATTTTGGACATGTAACATGTTAAGATTATGTACAACGCATTTTGATTTTTTTGTTTTATAAAAGCATTCAGAAATGAAGTACACGAGACAAACAAATGATGTAGTTGAAGAAATCAAGTTTAAAATTTCCTTCAAAAATCATCTAAGAGCTCTTCCTCCTCTCTGACCCATATTTAGAGATCTTTTGTCCGATTGTCTCGTGTTTCTGTATCGAGCATCGTTTCTGCTCGTTCCCGCACCCTCCGCCTCCTGATGTCACGCGCTCTTGAGTCTCCCCGCGAGTGGGCGCGCGCTGGGCTCGAGGATCAATACGGATCGATAACGCGGGAAGGGGCCCTGATTACTGGACCACGTGCGCAAGAGAAAACAGAGGAAAATCGATGATTGCAGCTTTTAGGGCAACAGCACACAGAAGAAAGACGCAGATTTTGCCTGGTGCATTAGACGCACTTTTAGTTAAGAATAAAAACAACAACAATAACAACATTTAGTCTGTTCATAAATATTGGGCCTTTAAATGGCTTTAAAAAAGGAAAACAAAGCAAGGTTATCATCATTATCTGAAGTCAAATAAATTATTCAAATATGTTATATCTTTGATATGATTTTGAGTAAACAGACTGAGTAGAATATATAGGTGCTAAATATTGAAATCCTCGTCGTGTTGCTGCGTGCATTTATTTAGCAGACGTTTTAACCCAGTGGCATTTAAACACGTGCATGCAGACACGTCACAGCGCAAGGCGCGTTGCGTTACTTGCGTAGGCCTAGTAATAGTTCGCCCTTACTGTTGATTGGTCAAGAACCAATGTCTAATCCAGTGACTATCCTATCTAAAAGGTGCCAGGTTTGAATGTCTACAAGCGTGAATTAAACAACACTTGAATGAGAGACTCACATGAGTCACGTTAACTATTTTTGTATTTGGCGCTTTCCTTCCCTTTCTGGAGCTCAATAAAAAACAGCTGATGTAAACTATGTTCGAGGCGAGAAAATTATGACAGAGTTCAGATATTTTTGTGAATAATAATGACCTAAACAGATGTTAACACAATGAAATGTCCAGTCTTTATTTAAACTGATTAGACTATACGCGCAGATATCGGTAAACGTGACACATTTAGGCTACTAATCTGAGTAAACCAGGAAGAAATAACCTGTTTAGACAAAACAGCATGCACACGGTAGGCTACCCTACCTATGTAAGTTATCTGTTAAGGATAATGTTTACTGAGACATATATTTCTTCATTCTTTCATCGCCTCGACCCTGGACAAACGTTTATTTTGCGTTTATTTGGGGATGCGGTAATCGTCGTAAATGAAATCTTTATTTGTTTTGCACAGCATGAAGACCGCAAATGTCATGGGTTCGATCTATTCTTGAAAGTTGCGTGTGTGTGTTTGTGTGTGTGTGTACTTTATTTCTTTTACTGTATTCTAGACTTCTAGGATTTTCAACCCATTCTCACCAAAAGCGTACAAATGACACGCAGTGTGATTATCGTGCAATAGATACGCCAAATTCCGATTTTGCGTGCATATGATACGCCAGTCCTTCCCATTCACTTATATGGCGAATCGTTTCGTGACGTTTTATTTATTGTTTTCTCATTTGTTTTCTGTTTTTTTTACCATTTTCGCTTGGGTTTAGGGTTAGAACAACTTTTTGTTAAATATTTGAACACATATCAGCATGTTCATCAACAAGAATATATTCTTATCCTAAATATAATGTGTCCATCTCAAATTCTGTTAATACATTTAAATTTCTGTGTTTTTTTGGGGGGTGTAAAACAATAGCAGAACCATGGCTTTTTGATGCTAAATATTTTAAACCCCTTTTTAAAGTGTGCAGTCCGAATGATGTCATAGATAACATTAATGTCATTCATAATACTACATTATAAAACACTAAACTAGTTACTAACATCCACAGCTCTGTGAACATTGCAGTTACTGTACATGTGTGTATATATGATCATGCTTTCTGCTGAAATGGGTGTGTGTGTGTGAATATGGGCGTGGCTGGGGAGGGGGCGGGATCAATAACTAACCGCACCAGGCCGCTAACAGCTCGGCTCGGGATCGATGGCTTGAGCGAGGCGGATCTGTTTTTGGGTGCGGTGAAACGAACCCTCTCCCGAGCGGGCCGGGCTACTGCTGGCGAGAAACAGTCATGTCAATTAAATCCTCTTCAACACAACTTCATTCAACAATACACACCCGTGACATTAAAACACTATGAGATTCAATTATACAACTGATACTAAAATCTCACAATAATAGTTACCTTTTTTGTAAAGCAATGATAAATTGTTATTTATAAAATTATTACAGTATTTTATCACATTTGGAACCTAAGTGGAATAAAACACGAATCCTCTAATTTAATTATTAAATCAACTCAATTTTAAACAATAATAATTAAATGAATTGAAGTAATTTCAGTTTTATTCGTCATGATCCTAGTTTATTATAGGCTACATTGCGTGATAAAGTTCTGAAATTTGGGGAAATAACTGCAGGCATAAAAAATAAATAAATAAATGCATGGCAGGTAAATGAGCAGTCGACCTAAAATATATGTAAAATATATATATACGCGTGATCTGAGTTTAAACCCTCTGAGACTTTGACTAAACCAAATATTTTACTGTATTCTCAGCGTTTTATTTGTTTGATTTTCTAAAGGCAGAAAAAAACATAACGCAATATTTGTTGTTGTTGTTGTATTTTATTATGTTGTAATTATTTTCTCTAAGACGTTATGATTTGTTGTGCGTTTATTATGAACGCATTAATTATTTAGTCATGCTCCATAATATCAACAAAATGTTTCTCTTCCATAAGGGAAATAAGTTAAAAGCAATAAACAGCAATAAACACAAAAAACATAGACAGGCCGCGATACATAATCCCGTTATTTAGTAATAATTCAGTAAAACTATATTACAATCGTTTGTAAAATAAAATACAATGATAGGACGAGTGGTATAGATGTTTAAGTTATTAGTTTGATATTGCTGCATCTTTTCTAAAATGTTGAATTGTATTACATTTATATCGTATTTATAAAGCCGCAGAGGACTGAATTATTGGCTTGTTTTAAATATTTAAACCACACACACACACACACACACACACACACACACACACACACACACACACACACACACACACACACACACACATATATATAAAAATGCGTTTATGTGCGGTGCACGTGTATCATTTATTTATATTAAATATTAACCCCAGTAGCCTATTATTTTACAGATATACGTTTTTTTAACCTGTCTCCCCCCTCTATTTACTGTAATATCATTGATAGTCAAATCAAAAAGATAAAAATAACATTTATAAATGAAATGATCTTTATTAACTAACTCACTTTGATCTGTCTTAATCACACTGCTATACAGTCCTGCAAAATCGTAAAAGATTAAAAGGAATAATTTTGTTAGATCAGAATAAAATCGATCTCTCAGTCTTATAGGACACAAGACTTTATGTGATTCTGTGTTTTAGAAAAGGAGACATACTGTATGTTACCTTTTAGTTGATGTAAATTCTGATGTAATGCTGAGAGGACATAAATTGTAGATTGTAGTTGCCAGCTACACCAAAGTGTGACTAATATTCATAAAACCTCACAACTGTACAAGGCCCGGTACATTTATGTTTGCACGTGTTAAGAAAAGCATTCAGGTGCGATATGAGCAGATTTACTGAAAATATAAGTATAGTATATGTATTGTACTGTTGCCCAGATCAGAAAGAGTTTCCTAACTGGTCTGCAAAATCAATGTGTCGGTGGACAAACATCTGACAGACCAGATCTATCTCCTCCAGCTCAATTAAACATCATTCATAGACAGTCGGATTGATCTGAAGGACTCATCTACAGAGAGTAAAGGTAAAAGATTGGTTTCATATCTGTGTATAATACAGGAATGTTGTGTTTATAAAACAGCTCTGAAAGCTCTGTTGTGTTGTGAAATTAAGGTTTTGAAAAAATTAATAAAATCTTTTTCATTCAGATAAACATCTCATCAAGGTCAATGTGGGTTTAAAATGAACCAATATTGTTTCCTCATGATGTACACTGTAAAAAAATCAAATGCAGCATGAAGTTAAAACAACTTGGTTTTGCAATTAAATTCAACCTACTATTTTAATAAATTGACATAAGTTATGAAAACAAGTTAAAATTCTATAACTTAATTTTTTTAAGTAAAAGTTACAAAAATATATGTTGATTTGACAAAATGCTGCATTTTTTACCGTGTAGATAATCGAGTCGCTTTTAGTCTTTTAATTTAATATGGGATTAGAAGAACTGCATATTGTATGTCATGGGTCTTCAACATGGGTCCTCGAAATACAGTTTGAATGCAAAAGAATAGTTTTTGACAAATTAAAGTATCAAACAAAAATGGATTAATATGCTGATAACAAAACAAAACTTTAAATGAAAAGCATAACATACCAATATAAGTATTCAATGAAATTAAAATGTAATGTTGTATGCCAAAAATTATTATTTTAGTCACTTTGTAACATCACCATAATAACAAGGTATGTATTAATAATAATAAATAGCTACAGTCCTAATTTGATGTATGTTCTGTGGGTCCCTGCTTCTCCTCTCTATCCATTAATGGGTCCCTACCCTGAAAAAGGTTGAAGACCTTTGCTGTATGTGATTAAATGACTATGAGCAGTAGTTTAATGTTTAAACATCTGTGGCATGAGTTTGCAGGTGGTGCTTTTAAAGACTTTACTGTAGATTCATTACAGCTGCATAAATGAAGCAGATCTCCAATCTATACGGCCTACTACATACTGTATACTGTTTTTACATGTACTCTAGTATCTACTGCAGCAATGGGATTGTTGTTAATACTGTTGTGTGTGTGTGTGTGCGTGCATGCGTGCGTGCGTGCGTTCGTGCGTGCGTGTGTGTGTGTGTGTGTGTGTGTGTGTGTGTGTGTGCATGTGTGTGTGTGTAAGTTTGCATGGCTGGTTGCGGTTGCTGCTGGTGAGAGCCCCAGAGATGCAGGAGAAAGGAAATCAATACAGATTCAGCGCAAGTCAGATAAGCCTTAACAATGTGTAGCGCAGACACACTCTATAACCCAATATCTCTCTCTCACACACACACACACACTGCATATGTACAGGTACAACTATTTAAACCTGTGACTGTCGTGTACAGACGTGACCCAGTGCATACGTGAACACACATTCAGATGACCACACATACAGACGTGTGAGTAATCCTCTATTGGTCAGTTAATCAACATCATTAAGTAAGGTCCATGAATCTGAGAACGTCTCATTTGGTTTCCTTCCTGTTGCTTTAGTGACAGGCGTCTCATCAGACTGAATCTAATGATCTCAGAGAGTTTCAATGAGCATCTTGTGTTGCCAGATGTTGTGATTTAACACATTCAGTGTGGCACATTTGATTTCACATCAAATCAAATTCTTTCATTTTCAAAACGAAAAATCCCATATTATCAGAGACGTCTCACGCTCCTCTGTGGTGTCAGATGAATGCATTCAAACCTGTGTTACACAACTTCAACCTTCATATATCTGCTATATTTGCTGACACGCACACAAATGGTAATCAGTCCTGTATGTAAATGAGCGGCTGGTCTGGAGCACATCTGTCTCAGTGATCATCACAAATCTCACTTCGCTTGAACCTTTTCTCTTTAAAGCAATCTGTTCTTCATCAAGCTGATGTTAATGTTGTCTGTGAGTATTGGTTGCATGGTTTTCTTTCTTTGCTTACCAAGAACTGACTCTGTAACATGGGCTTCAGGTCTCCTCCACACTCCCTTATCAATTATTAAAGCACCGATCGATCATTTCAGCAACTTGCCTCCATCCTCTGTTTCTCACAAAGTCAAATCTCTCTCACCATCGATCAATGGCCGCCTCACCTCTACATCTGCTTTCATGTCAGATATCATCTCTTACATATTTGAAGATTTCACCTGTTCAGATTTGTGAACCTCAAAATACACTAAGTGTTATTTCCAGACATTTGAAGAACGTGGAAAAAAATATTGTGTTGTTTTGGTTTCTTTTAAAGTATAAAGTGTGCGTGTGTGTGTGTGTGTGTGTGTGTGTGTGTGTGTGTGTGTGTGTGTGTGTGTGTGTGTGTGTGTGTGTGTGTGTGTGTGTGTGTGTGTGTGTGTGTGTGTGTGTGTGTGTGTGTGTGTGTGTGTGTGTGTGTGTGTGTGTGTGTGTGGGTTGGTCTATGTGGTTTACGAGGACATGAATAGTGTATAATGACATGTTTATTATGCTATAAACGTGGTTTACGGGGACACAGAGAGTGTCCCCATAAACGGAAAAGCTAAAAAAACATACTAAATGGTAGTTTTTCATAGATTAAAGACTGGCAACAGGTTTTTGTGACATTGGGGTTAGGGATTGGGGTAGGTTAGGGGAATAGAATATAACAGTTTGGGCAGTATGAAATGCATTGCGTCTATGGAGATGTCTGTGTGTGTGTGTGTGTGTGTGTGTGTGTGCGTGTGTGCGTGTGTGCGTGGGTGCGTGCGTGCGTGCGTGTGTTATGAATGTATAACAGCTCTACATCTTAGCTCAGCTTTACTTCTAAGGGTTTGTAATTTCCCAGCATGCATTGCAATATTAAATAGAAGTTCTTTTACAAAAGATGACTGTTTTAGTGTTTGCTGGCTTTATTTATGCTGTTGATGTTGACCATGTTAGCAATCTGTTGTTGGAGTTGTTTTATAGTAAATGATGTTTGTTGATGGTCACCATGATTGGGGAGTTCTGATTTATCTCACATCAGTGACACTTACATAGGCTGTAAAAGATGCTATGGTAAGGTTTGCAAACCTCAGTGATGTAAGAAATTAAAGGTAGGGTAACACATTTGGAAAAATGCTAACGGTAGCCGCCTAGCAATGAAATCCCGATCCCACCCTCAAGTCAAATCGCTCTCCAAAGTCACGCCTCTTTCCAAACACATGAACACGCACAGATCAGACGGTCACGTCTCATGTCTCATTCACCAGTGAGAAAACTTTGCAGTACAAAGTGAATAACACTTCCAAAATAACCAACATAAACAACTGGTTTACATCAGAATTATTTTAAGCACACGTTCGGTTGTGTAGACGTAGTAACTATATCGTTATGCTAATCCGTAAACGAACACAAATTTCATAAGCAACACAACGTTTCATCAAAGTATAATATCTGAATCCATCTCAATACAAACATATCGCGTACCTACCTTACCAAAATAAACAGTGCAACGACCCTTTCAGACCCTTTGCCTCCTGTAGCTGTTTGCATCTCGCCGGTAAAGCAGTAAAGTTACAGATGTTAATTTGGGTTTTTGCTCTTGCTGATCCAGGCAGTTTTTGCTGTTGTTGTTATAAAAGATGCATTTAGTTTTGTTGCTCCTGTGTAGGTTGTCAATTCAGCAGAAAAGTTTGGTGTTCTCGCTGTTTACAGACAGAGCGCACGTGAACGCGCTGATGACGTATGGTATCTGCGTGGACTCGCTGCGCGGTGGGAATTCAAATTACGCTTACGTATGAGGGACATAAAAGGAAACGTCCGTTCGGACCGAAATCTATGATTTGTTGAACATTTTTTGGTCCTACGCCTTTCACAGATGATATAAATTTTTACAAATACATTTAAACAACTTAACACAGTGATTGCTATCAGGATGTGAGGAGACTTTTAACCAGCATAACTAAAAATGTTTCAGGATCAAATCTGTTACCCTACCTTTAACCAGATGAGATTTGTGTTAGTTCACTTCATAAACTGCTCTTGAATTCAGCAGTCTGTTGGCTCATCTGAGAAGCTGCATGTGAATTTTTGTTCTTGTGATTCAGTAGCACCGTGGGCAGTCGTAATGGATGGTGGGTAATATTTTTGTGATGTGTTGCAGAGAGAATGGGCGAGTAAACGGGGGGATGGAGGGAGGGTGTGTTGGATTATTGATCTCTCATACGTGCAGCGCCAGGCAAACATGTGAATGTGAGAGACAGAAGCTGTAACACACGACGGACTGTGATTCTGTCACGGCCAGCAATTCTCAACATCTACTGACTTTCATTTGACCGTTTGAGCTGCGTTCAACCCAGAGATCATCAGATTGTAGTGAAGAAGAGATGTGTAACTGCAGAAAACACCTGAGCATTTCTCACATCGGGTTAAGTGATTGTGTGCACGGTGTTTTACTGTCATGTGTGTAACATTACAACACTTGAGTTCAGGATAACAGTGCTGGAATGATGGCTTGACTGATATCTATTCATTACTGTCAGAGATGAACACTCAGACTCATAAATGAAAATTAAAGAGCACCAATGAGCCAGATTCAGTTGAGCTCATGCTGTTAATAATGACTGGAGGATTTACATTTGTTTTTATTTAGTATTGCTGTAAATAACCTACCACAAGAGTCTATAAGAACTCAATTTCCATAAGAACTCAATTATAGTTTACATACTATGTGTAGTATGTAAACTATATGTTAACGTCTGTTTTGGGAAGCTTATTCAGGGCAGTACTAGATAAAAACAAACAATGATCATTCCTTTTTTAAATGGATTTACATTTTTATTGCTGTTGTTTAAAATGTCTATTATTGCTGGCCTACATAATGTTTCACATTATACAGTAGTGCTGCATTATGATTTGCTTCAACTTTTCATGAAGTTTATTTAACTAAGTTCAGAAGTGATGTCATGTGATCCAATAGCCGTCCCTCACCTCTGTCCCGTGAGTTTTTGCAGCATCCCTCCTCCACCCCATCACCTCTCTCTCATCTATCCCAGTTTAAGAGGGGGGAGGACTCTGGGTTCGGGCTTATATTCCATGTTTGGAGCCCTCCCCTCGGACAGCACACCAAATATGCTTGATATCGATTACGTTTATGCAAACTCGTGAAACTGCATTCATATGAATGCATGAGAGGCTTGTGTCATTGTTAAAAGACTTCTTTTGTTTTTAATATGTCGCTAATGGTCTGTCAGTGTCACAATGTTACACTTATATCCAGGGGCGAAGTGGCAATCGGGAAAGTCGGGACTTTTCCCGGTGGGCCGGTAGTGTTTTAAGGCCGCGAAGGCCGGTCTGATAATAGCCGTGCTTTCAGTCTTTAGTCGTGCACTCCGGCCACACTAAAACCTATTTATCATATATTTAATATGCTTTAGCGCTCAAAATGTATCTGGCCGCACCGCTCTCTCTATCAAGCCCGTCTCTCCTGGAGTTCTATCAGCCAATCAAAAAATAAAGAAAGAGGCTACACAATAGCCAATCAGAAAATAGGACTGTTGTATCTGGGTAAGATTTAACGCAACAACCAATAAAAAAGCATAGCCTCGCACACCCATCGAGGAATGGAGCTCCGAGCATCACTTTGAGCAGCAAAGAGTAGCCTAAGTCTGATCTCCTGTTTTAATGTTACAACAAATGCACAAATTTGACACAAACAATGACAACTTGACTGCTGTTAGAGAATGTTTCCCAGATAATCAGCATCAGTTTTTCACGAGTATCTGTAACTTAGCCAACAGTTTACAGCCTGTTCACTGACAACACCTGCTCAGAACATGTAAGTTGCGTTATATTTTCGTTATCACACGATGACTGACATTTTGTCACATAAAACATCTCTCTCCAAACAGGCTTAATCATTTTATAAGCAACTGCTTTGCAACCATAGTAAGCTTAATCTTACCTAAAACTAGGGAACTGTTGTTGACTTTAAGATCTTTTAAATAATAGTTATTACACTTGGTATTTCATGTTGTTGTGCAGTCATTTTATTGTAATTTTAGATTTCAGCATTTGCTTATTTTTTTGACCATGGAGGGCTGGTGGTCTATGAAATTGAAATTTCCCGGTAGATTTTTGGGTCCCACTCCGCCCCTGCTTATATCACAGCACAGTAGATATCTGATAAAAAACATTTGTTACGGTCACAAGATGAGCAAACGCTTATTAATGCACAGGTGCCCATGCAAAAAATATTTGAATAGTTCAAAACCAGTAGCATGTAGAAGGCAACCAAACACATCTAGCTTTAGGGCCCTATTTTAACGATCTAAGCGCATTGTCTAAAGCGCACAGCGCAACGTCTAAATGGGCGTGTCCGAATGCACATTTGCTAATTTAACGACGGGAAAAATGGTTTGTGCGCCGAGCGCATGGTCGAAAAGGGTAGGTCCTATTATAGTGGGAGTATTTTGGGCGTAATGTGCAGTAAACCAATGAGAGACTCAGCTCTCATCCCCTTTAAAAGCAAGTTGCGCTGGCGCTATGTCTAATCCCTATTTAGATGACGGACTTTGTAAACTGAAAAACTAAGCGGAGGAAGAAGATCCCCAGTTTAAGATTAATGTTAAATAATTGTGTTGTTTTTCACTTGTATTGAAATTGTTTTTATTAAAACCTTTAAAACCCGTTTTCTTTTAGTCATGGAAGTAAAAAGCAGGCAATTGCTTTAAATGTATGACTATCCAATATCATCAAAAAATAATTTACAAGTAGGCTATGTAAGATAAGGTTTGTACTCTAAAAATACTTTATTTGTAACAAACAGGAGATAAAGAATTTACAAACGGCTCTCCCTCCCCTCACGTTTCAGCACTCTGGACAGCATTTTTTTAGCAAAGAGTTTTTTTAAGCATTACTTAAAAATGTTTCTCATCTTACCATATCCGCAGGTACAGAGTCATCCATAAATCCGTGAGGAGCATTAAAAAAAAACATTTAAAAACAGATGCATTTGTTTAAAGCAAAACATTTATTGTGTTGACCAGGCTGCAGGTGAAGCAGCTCTTTGTGCCTTCTAACGTCTCATAATTAGTCCTCATTTATGTCCAAGAGACTCAATAATAATCTTTTACATTCAATCCTTTAATCTTTCACAATTAAAAGCGTTTTTGTGCTGCTGCGCATTCATGTAATTTGTGATAAGCAAACCCGCGTTGTCCCCCGTTTATAGGCGCATTTTACTAATGCGCTCTTTAAATAACATAAAACACATTGCGCCATTGACTTTAGACTTTAGACCAGGTTTTTGTTGGTCAATGGCGTAGTCTATTTTAGTTTCCTCAAAATAGCAACGCGCCAACAATGCGCCTGAACACACCTCGTTTTCAGACCAGAACGCCCATGGGCGCAAAAGGGGGCGCAAATGCATTTGCTATTTAAACAACGCGGCGCTAAACGTGAAAATTACAATTGCGCAGGGTGGAAACTAGCAAATGACACTTGCGTCGCGCATTGCGCTGCATTGCGCCGGGTGTAAGATAGAGCCCTTAATGTTTAAAGGGCACCTATTATGCAAAATCCACTTTTACAAGGTGTTTGGACATTAATGTGTGTTACACAACCACCCTACGATGAAAAAAATCCACCCGCTCCTTGTTTTTTAATCCCCATTAAACCAAAGCAGTCTCATTAGACATGCCGTTTTGATTATCTCATCAATGTGAGGTCACACTGATAAAGCCCCACCCACTAACAGTCCTCAATTACCATAGTTTCAGTGAATTGTACTCTGTCCACTAGATAGTGTTGTTTCTAGACTGTATTAATCAGATCTATTTGAACTGAAAGCGCTCACTGTCTGTTTGTAAGGAAGTGAGGAGCTGTAGCTCATTTGCATTTAAAGGTACAGACATTAAAACAGCGCGATTTTGCTCCCACCAAAATAGGGGATTTTTGGATATGATATACTAAATCACCTGTGGGTTTTTTTTAGCTGAAACTTCACAGACACATTCTGGGCACACCTGAGACTTATATTATCTTGTAAAAAGGCCATAATTTGTACTCTTTAATGCTTAACATCATCCAGGTTGAGTTGAAGGATAGATGTAAATGTTATATCCCACGATCATGTGTTTTTCTGTATGATTATTTTGATGAAATGTTGTGTCACTTCAACGAAAGTTTCTAAAATGTCTGCCGAGTCATTGACTGAATGTCTGATTGTCAAATGTATTTGAGTAACTTTAGTTTAATGTCTGCACTGTCAACATGTGGTTTAGTAAAAGCTCAGCAGAATGAAGAGAGAGAAAGCGGCCGTATCAGACTGCTGACATCAGTTTACTCTGGTAAAACAACAACACTGCTCTTCAACATGACTCAGAAAAACATCTCATCTCTGTCTCACACATAAACACATGAGGATCTGTGTCTAAATATTGAGCAGAATTGATTCAGTCGGTCCTTTGGGAAACTCGAAACGGAAATAAACATCTTGAAAGTTAAGCCCAGATTGTTTTCTACAATGAAGGTATGTTCAAGTTACTATTGAGCTGTATTATACGATTACTCGAAGATTAGACTACAAAACCATAACTTTAGGTTATTTATGCATTTAAAAATGGGAATTAACATCATAATAGCAGCATGTTTTTTAATACATTAACCCCCAGTTTGAGGTGTCTCAACTAAACATAACTTATACGTACAGATCTTAAAATAGCTCAGTGCCATTGACTCGTCTATTTTTCTAAGGCATGTTTATAAAAGATGTCCTGGTTTTAGCTAAGCTTGTCTGTTAAACCAGGCCTATACGACTAATGCAATAATTACAATATTTGACTAAAATGAATTATGACTACCTGAACAGTGCTTTATACGGTACATTCAAGCTTCAGCGTGAGCCATTTTATCTGTTTGTTATAAATGTCTCTCGTTGTTTTCTTTGCATTAAATGTTTTTGAATCGTTACAACATGAATGTAAATATGAGTTAAATGATGTTATTTTGATTTGGGCAAGCAGTTGTAGTTTGTCTTGTTGTGCTGTGGATTACACACGAGTGTCTTTTAGATGTCTTGACTCATGATACACTCACCTTAATCTCCGAGCTTAGCACAAGTCTCCTACTCTTCACATGTGTTATTAAACAGACTCTTATTTGAAGGGAAATTCCCTTATGGTGTCTGTAAAAAGGCCTATTAGAGGCTCGTTCTTAATGAATGGGTTCGCAGCACAAGATGGATTTACTAAAGCCCTCAGTGCATCCATTTCTTTGCACTTGTAAAGTCTGGTTTATGATTCAAACCTTAAGCTTGTTAAATGTCTGAGCCCATCTCAGCCATTTATGATTTGGACACTGTTTGGCACGGATGAAATGCTTTTAAGGGCATTCCCAACATTCAACATTCCCAAATTATACATTATAATCAGTTTTCATGGAGAACATTCAAATCAAATCATGAAATATTCCGCTTTACTTTTGCACTTTCATTACTGCAGAATGATTTCATGGGATCATCGGCTCAAGTATTCTCAGAACTTTGCTGTGAAATACTAAAGCTTGAGATTACTTTGGTTTAATAAATATTTACAACGCCGGAGACTAATTTTATTTGCTCGCAAAATGCAGATACAGAAAATGTACATTAATGTGTTTTGCAAATGTACTTATTCAAAGGCAACTTGGAAAGAAGCATAATAACTTAAACGAAAAGCACAAGAACAATAGATGAGAGATTTCAGCAGAATAATGAAACACAAAACGAGAATGATCTTACTTTCAGACAGCAGACCACAAAAGACAAACAGATCAAAAATACAGCAGAGAATCAACACACGCGCCAACACAACACCTGTTCTGAATATCCACACATCATGACAAGAGCCAAAAATGAGACTTAATAATAATAACCAGTAATTCCTCAACACTATTTTTATTGTTCAGACATAAAGAGACTTAAAAGATAAATAAGAGAGAGAGAGAGAGAGAGAGAGATGTCTTAGTTGTGCTGTGGAGCAATTAATCACAGTTGCCAAGTGATCCATTAGACATTCAGATGTAGAGAGATTGGACGTATGTCCCTGTGCAGGTCACTAATGCTGCCCTCCCTAACCACACACAGACACTTTTACTGATCCTCACAACCCCACTGAAGCTAAAAGGAGAAATCCTATTGATTCATATACTCATAAATTTGAAATATCAATGTGATGAATAGAGATGGCAGAGTATTTACAGCTAGAACCACAAATGGCTTCATTAATTGAAGTTTTATTTGTTTGTTTTTCCTAAAACCTGTTTAACGTGATTGTTTTTATTGCTGGAATATTCATCTTTAAAGGGAAAGTTCACTTTAAAATGAAAATTCTGTCATCATTTACTCGTCCTCATGTTGTTCTAAATCTGTGTGAATTTCTTTTTTCTGATGAACACAAAAAATATATATTTTCATAAATGATACACACAGCAGCAAGTGACTATTGACTTCCATATTACGAATAAAAAATATGATGTAATTTAATGGGTACCGTCAACTGTGTGCTTACCATCATTTATCTAAATATTTTCTTAGTCATTTATCACAATACTTCCAAAATATTTTATTCCTACTATGGAAGTCTATGGTCACTTACTGCTGTGTGTTCACCATCATTTTTTAAAATATCTTCTTTTGTGTTCATCAGAAAAAAGAAATTCATACAGATTTAGATCAACATGAGGACGATTAAATGATGACAGAATTTTCATTTTAAAGTGAACTATCCCTTTAAATTAAAGATCTAACACTAAAATGTGCTCACATTTATATAAACAGACTGTTATAAAATATTTGATGAATTTCATCACCTTTAGTTTGGTTCTCTTGAGATTTTTATTTTTGGTGTATTAATTATGATTAGCAAAACCAGGGTTTAAATAGGCCTATAGAAACCATGCTTTATAATACAGCGATGGTTATTTTTTGTAATGGGGAAAGTGACTTTTTGTTTAAAAGCATTTAACTTTACACAAATCTGCATTTATAAGTGTGTCTAGTAGCTAATGAAGAATTGAACAGCTTTAAAGAAATTTGATTTTTGGAGATGTGAAAACATGGCCCAATTCACCTCAGTTCATGCTATTATTTAATATGTCTGCATCTGTCATAACCTTAATGTCATTTTAGGGTCGAGTAAATTGAAGCTAACACGTGTCTTCACCATTACAAACACAAGGTGACGCGAAAGCTCTCAGTTATGAAATATTTTTTACAGTTTTGTTAAAATGTTATTAATCAGTGACTGCATTTGAATTAATCGAAATACGAAAAAAATACAATTCCAACAACAGCCACGTCCAAATACAGGCCGAATCACACATGCATGGAAACAAGACCATAATCAGGGAATTAAAATTAATGAAAGTCAGTGCGTTTAGATGCTTCTCACTTCCCAGTCCAACATTGATCTGCGCGCTCCAGTTAAAGCGGAGCTGGAAACTGCGCTATCGATCCGCTGGAGGTCACGCTCCCTAGCGCGCGCACTCCGCTTATATGCGACGCGGCTTTCTGAACCCCAGAGAGGGTCGCGGGCTATCAAATAGACCCCGAGGACGAAAAGATACCAATGAAGACACAAATGTAAGCATTTACAAGGGAACCAGCGAGCACCGATCTCCCATCTGTCGTCGGTCTATCCCCTGATCAGCCCGTGACAGCAAATCGTTCCTTAAATGTTTGATGGTCATCCAGTCCGGAGACATCCACACACTACTGTATAAAGACCTACTGTACGAAATGCTTCAAAGGCGCACCAGATTCACACAAGAACAGCAGAACCATTTTGGCGTTAAAAACCTTTTTTTGTTTTCATAAAAAAAAACTGAAGTGAAAATGCAAATGTAAATAGGCCTAGCCTAACCTAAGGTTCTTTGGTTAGATGTGGTTTTAAATTAAGTTAGGTTATTAATAGATATTAAGAGCTTTTATTTAAGACTTTTGGGTGCAAAAACATATGGCACAAATGTACAACAATTTTTATATGCTATTTTATCGCTCGATTATTTTATGTGTTTTAGAAATCTGTCTTATTAAAATGTTTATTTTTTTTCTAGGCGGTATAGTTGTGTTGGCCTATCAGTGCCTTAAAGCTTGCGCGCAAATTTATAATTTTATGTTTTGTTTTTGTTTAATACTCTTAAAAATAAAAGAGATTGTTGTGATGATGTTAAAGAAGAATCGTATTTTTGTTCCGCAAAAACCCCTTTATATAAAAGAAAGATCAATTTCTTTCTCACGTTTTATAGTCAGTAGAATCTTTATCGACCAGGTTAAGAACCTGCGCGTGCATCAGAAAGCTTGTGTGGTTGTTTATGGAACCATATAGGCCGCTAAAAAACCTTTTCAAGAACTTTATTTTTATGAGTAACTTTTTTATGTATTCTTGTAATCTTTTGTTAAACTGAGTAACTGCTGAGTGAAAACACGACGATTTGTTGTGGTGTGACGGGTAAATTGCTCAATGTAAGATTAGTCTTCTTTTAACCCAAATGTAGGGTTAATGGTGACTGACCTGCAAGTCTTAACGCAGACATCCTTTGAAACTCGGGTTCCTGTAACCATTTCCACATCCTTCTGAAGGTTTCCCGGCCGGACTTGAGTTTACTCCATGGCTTCGGGTTGCGCAGGAGGTCCGACAGCGTTCCCTGTGACCGACACAAGATCCTTTGGGCAAAAATAGCTTGAGGTATGCTGTATCGCTTCAGCTCCGCCGTGATCCTCTGCGCCACCTCCTTTGTGTTGATCTCCTCCGCCTGCCCCGAGCCACCGTTCTGTCCGGCCCCGGCGCCGTGCCTCTCTCTGTCGGCCAGCATGGGTCCGTTTGCCTGCGAGTGCAAGTGGCTGTGCGGGTGCATACCGTTAAGATTGGAGATCATGCCGTGCCCGTGGCCCCCTAAACTCCGAGCGAGATGCTCCTCGCTCCGCGAAAGCATCGCCGCGTGCGTCTCGAAGCCTCCCGGCGACAGCATCTTGTCGTTGGAGAGGTGCGCGCCGGGCCCGTACGCGGAGAGCGCCTGCTGGGAATTGTGCAGAGAACCGAGGCCGTTGGAGAGCGGTGATAACGACTGGCCCATGCCGGACATGTCTTTGGGATAGTGGCCGTATAGGTTGCCCATGGAGGCCAGACCGCGATCGTCCCGCATGAGCGTGAAGCTTCCGCTGACGTTACCGGTGGTGAGTCGCTGGTGAGCGGCGTGGTGATGCGGGTGAGGGTGGGCATGGTGGAACTTGTCGGAGACCGAGGAGATGGGCGGCAGGTGTTGAAGGGGGGTGAGGGTGGTGTACGTGTTTGACAAACTCATTCCCGACTCGCACATGGTCATGGCCGGGTGGAGGTGACCAGACAGCGCGGGGTCGTTCCGGTACTCGCCGGCGCCCTCCAGGATCGAAGCCATGCTGGACACCATCGCCGAGCGTCCGTGGGAGACCAGGTTCCGGTGGGAAGCTGACGACGGTCTGCCATGCGAGGAATTCATCAGGTCTCCCGCTTGTGAGTGCGAAACGCTGTGCATGTTTCCAATGTTTTCCATTGTGAGTTCCATTTTGAAGGGCTATATCGCCTCCCACCCGCTCCTGCTCTCAGACCTCCAGAAAAGACCTTATTTTCTCGAAAACGTTTAAAAGCAATCCATCGATTTCAGAGAGTGTCCGATAAGTCCAACATGACGTGCTGAAGCTTTTGTCCTGTGTTAAATCACGCTTGTTCACTCTTTCACACGGAGCGCTTAGTGCGTGTCTGCGCTTTATTCGCCTTACAACAGCGCTTCTATTAGGAGTCTGTACGCGCGTCTGGCTTTGAACGAGAGCGCGCGCGCCAGCGTGCGTCCGTGCGTGCCTCTATTAAAAGCCTGTTGTACGTGACGTGCGCTGGCCACGGTGCTGAAAACTCACCTGTTTAAATGCACGACTGTATATGCCAATACTGCATCTCTTAGAGTAAAAAACACCACAACCCAATATTTGAAGAGTGTAAGCTTCTGACGAATATATAGAATATTAATTTACATGATAAGTATACTGTGGGGCTAAATCCAAATATAATAGCCATTATTTGAATATTGTTTTGGGTCGTGGTCTGAAATAAATTTTAACCCTGAAATTCCAAGACTGCAAAATTGTTTGTTTTAAGAAATGTGTATATAAAATGTCTGTTAAGTCAAATGTTTAGTAAATAATAATAATAATAATAATAGGTATAATATAATATAATATAATATAATATAATATAATATAATATAATATAATATAATATAATATAATAGTAATATGATATTGTGCAGATATGTGGAGTTTATTGGTTATTTATATTATAATTGATATAATGAGTAATTGACCTTTCCGCGGTCTAGATTTCTGTAAATCTGCCTAAAACAAAATGTGTTGAGAAGCGCAATATAGATTAATTCTATTGTTTCTAACCAAAAAACTGAAATAAGCTGGAGAAAAGGAGAATAAGCCGCCGCGTTTTAAGCTTTGCTGGTGCGTTGGCACGAAATGCTTGTAGTTCCTTTTGGGTGGCCATTGATAAATCTGATCAATATATTGATTGACACTGATTAATTATGTTTTTTGACCCAGGTTGGGGGGGAGGAGTACAGGTCAGAAAGTTTTGGTGCAGAGAAGGAGCGCGAGCCCAGAAGCACCAGGTTCGGCGAGACGCAGTCACAATCGAGGTAAAACCAGGTATCTGATATAATCTTGCATTTTTTTTGTGCTAAATTTGTATTTGTTTTTTGTTGTTTTTTTGTGAAAAAAAATTGAATTAATAAAATGTTATAGGCTGTGAAATGTAACTTGTGTGGTGGGAAGGTGTCTATATTTTAATTATATATATTTAAAAATGCTTGCTTCTGAGATACCACTGAAATTTAATTTATTGTCATTATCTTTAGCCTTAAGTTAAATTTATATTAGCCTCATATGTCTATTGTTTTGTAACTTACGTAATGCAGATCTTATAACTGCATAGGTCAGAACTCACTGCTTCACAGTATTAAATATATTCAACCCAAAATGTTAATTAAACGATATATTTTATTATCTTCTGGTGCAAAATATTAGGCCTATACATTTATAAAAATGTAAATACTTCAACTTTTTGCAGTTGGTTTGTTTAGAGTTGAGAGAGAGGTGTGCAGAAGTAATGGGCACACTTTAGAGCTGTCTTAGTCAACGTTACACAAATGAGCTCTGTGTCTTCTCGCTTTAATGTCCCTCTATTGACGAGTACTTCTATCGGAAATAAATTACGCTTCTCGGGCCAACAGTGAATCGGTTAAGTGTGCACGCGGCGTGAGCGCGGCTGTGATGAATGTCCAGGCGCGCTCGCCTTAAATTCACTCTCCGTTAGACTCCACACTAGAGTTTAAAGAGTTCACGAGTTTGTAAGTGTTTATATGAGGATTCAATGGTTTTTAATTACTGATAAAATATATTCATATCAATGCACTTCAGTCGCTTCAAAGTTTATGTCTGCCAAATGAATAAATGTAATGTTATTTTTTTTACAACGAGGCAAAATGTATTAACATTATTACAGCAATTAAAATGTGATTGACATATAGACTACATGATTTTGTTGATTACGTTTCAAAACATTTATGAGCATGTTTCTTTATAAGTGTTAAAGAGATATTCAAGTATTTTTATTTTAAAAGCAAATCTTCTTAGTTGTATGTTTATAACATTGCATGTGGACCCAGTGTTTTCATTTTGCAACCGACTAGAGATAAGTGAAAAAACAAAATTCACCATGTGGAAAGCTAATAATAACCTGTGTAATATAAAGTCTCTGCAATTAGTTTATCAATTGTACGAACATTTCTTGTCTAATTTGTGGGTCTTTGTAATTAAAGAATCATTCTGTATGCAATTGTAGCTAATTTACAGATTTATTCTGAAGGTATAACAACTATGAAAATTTGAGATTCTGCAAAATGATTATTATTATAAACTTTGTTTCCCAAAATTATGATTTGTAACATCCTGTTGGTCCAACACAAAACTGTTAATAATTTTATTATGATTTTAAAATTTCTTAAATGGCATTTTGTTAAATTGGGGTAATTAAAAAAAGTTATTTTAATGCCGCTTTCGTGAAAGTTGTTTTATTTGGGGTTTTATTTAGGTTATACACCATAAGTGCCAAACATTCGACGAGATTTTATGAATAATTGAGAAAACTTTGATTGTCCTATAATAATAAAAGAACGAGTTTTCCCACTGATGATTCAGCTTAATACCTGCGCTGAATAAACAGACAAACTTTAACCTCGATTGATGGATAATATAAAAGTTAATGACCCTTAATCATATATCTTATCTTAGAAATTACATATTTTATTATTATTATTATTATTATTATTATTATTAAGGCAGTATTGTTACTGATAGTTTACTTATTGCTTTTAATTCAATGACAGACATTAAAACCCTATAAACAAATTATTATGTTACTTTTAGTGATCCGTATTCAATTGTTTCTTTTAACATGCCTGTTAAACATGATGTAAATTCTGATCAAATGAAATAAAGTTTTTGTAGGTAATCGATCGAAATATTTACATTTAAAAATCTGAAGTTTCATTCGCTATAAAGACAGCAGATGAGTTATTGTTCATCTCTGGGGCAAATCTTCACACAACTTGATGAATGACTCGTTCTCTTCACTTTCTGATTGCTTAATTAATTCAAATTTCAGCTCGTTAAATCGATGTTTTACATTCAGAGATAAGTATGACTGCTTCATTTAAATATAGTTTATATTTGTCAGGCCATCTTATAAAACTTTATTCACGTGTCGGGATGTTTCGGCTGTGATTTTCAGTGATGTTGTGATATTGAGGAGAGACACGAGATGAAGAACTGCGTCCTGTTTTGTGTGTATTGATATGATCGGAAATCAATAGCCTTTAGGTCAATACAAATACGCAGATTTTGCGGCTCTACGAAGCAAATTAACCTATTGAAAGACGAAATAAGATGAAGGCGTATCGACAGGACTGCGCGCGTATAAAGCTATAGTCAAACGCGCGTGTTTACGGCCTTTTTCTCTAAGAGATAAAGCTTCGTGTTTATGCGACATTTATTACTCTCTGTAATTCATTACCATTAATGTATGCACGTGCAGTCTCTAGAGCTGCTTTTGTTTTAATTACAGGTTTTGTAATCTTTTCCTAAGAACAATATTTTTTTTAGAAAATACACAACCGAGGATAATTTAAAAAAAAATATATTTTTACAGCATCATAAAGTTTTTATCGGATATGCACATTGTTGGAAGAGTTGGGTTACATTTAGATTTTTTTAGAGTGAATTGCACAGTAGCCTACATTTGATTTAAATCAGCTACTTGATCTGCTTTTCTGGTTTCCCGGTGCTTTCTACGCGTTTGAGACTTTCTCATTTAAGCTTTACTGTTGCTTTGTGCTACTTAGTTTTTATAAAACAGCCTGTAATTTTACAGTACCAATAAAGTTACTAGCAGTTGGAATTAGCACATATAATTACGAATCAATAAATACTACCACTACTTTTACTACAACTATTAACTATTAGCCTATAATAATTATTATAATTATTATTAGGCTAGTATTGGTAGTAGTGGTGGTAGTAGAAATAAAATTAGGGTTAAGGTTCTAATATCATCAAATACATGAAATGTGTGTTTGTGTGTAAGGTGATTATTTTAAGACATGTATTCCTGACAGTTTAAAATGTGTTTGGTATTATTTTATTTTTATTAAATGTACGGTGTAATAAAATATGTGTTCTTTTTAACTGGTTAAAGCAACATGATGTTCAGGCCTAAAGATGTTTCATCTAAATACACATATAACTCAAACATGAACAAAAAGACAAATATATAATAAAATATACAATTAACAAACACTGTTTTATTCTGTTATTTATTTACTTACTGAGTCAATGTGCTTTTTATTTTCTGTTAAGCACAACAAATGAAAAAACTTGTTTTAGGGCTGAATCAGAACTCCTTCTTCTTCTTTCTTTATATCTTAACGCCATTCCAGCATCTACGGCTATATTCATGTCGAGAACCAGGTAATCCATACACAAGTTTTATTCAGACAAGTTGATTCATACACAAGTTGTGGGAGGGACAATTTGGTATCTCCAATTTGCCTAACTTGCGTGTTTTTGGCCTGTGGGAGGAAACCGGAGTAAACCCACGCTGACACAGGGAGAGAATCAGAACTCCTCCTTTAAGATATCTGAACATTCATCTGTAACCAAACACAAGAAAAATCAACAAGATCCAAACCAAACCTGTTTTATTTTTCTGCTCTGCTGAACAACAGGAATTCATACTGTACTCTTTATTATTGTCAAATGTTCCTTATGTTAGGTTGCCATGAGAAGTTTTCATACAACCTCTTATTTAGCTGGATTGATCTTCAATGGTGTGACATTTAACAAATAAAGATTGATTTATCAGAAAGATCCTATGCAGATGGGGAAATATGGAGTGAAAATCAAGCCATACTGCATATAGAGCTGCTCTTTAAAAGTCCAAACATGATTCTCTTATAATTCATATATCAATTCTAACACCGAGCACACATACAGACAGCAGCGTCCTTTGTGAAAATAAAATAATAAAACATCTCAGCCCTTACATTCATTGGTGCGCTGGTTGCTAAGAAACAGAACGAGAGATGGATTGAACAGAAATAGTGGATCAATTCTACTGAAAGAGAGAGAGAGAGACACACACAGAGAGAGAGAGAGAGAGAGAGAGAGAGAGAGAGACACAGAGAGAGAGAGAGAGAGAGAGAGACAGAGAGAGAGAGAGAGAGAGAGAGAGAGAATGGTCCATTTTCTTGCAATAAATATCTTAAAAACAAAATTAATTTGCATACAGTTAATCATGAATCTAGTTTTTATAGATTACCTCTTATATGTGTCCACTATACGGTTTATATGTCCTCACGCACACACACACATTTCTTTAGTACACACAAGATATGTATAAAACTGTAAATATTCTTTTACAGTCGCATGTATTTGTGCAGAGATAAACCTTTGAAAACCCTGCATCATACACACATCTGCAGTCAGACAGAGCATATTGAGAATGGATATTGATCTTTTTTGCAGTCAGCGCTGTCTTTTATAGCACACAGTCTGGTTATGTTGTGTTGTGCTACAGTAACGCTGAATGACAAAATCTCCCTCATCAGTGAAGCTCTCAGTGATGTGAATTTATTAGGACAAAAATATCAGAAGTCTCTGTGGAAACATTCAAGTCTGAAGCTCATGGCCCAGTCGGACCTGCGAGGGTTCATGCAGAACATTGTGCTTATTATCTTAAAGAGCTGTCATTTATCACGAAGGGTTGCAAAATTTTGAGGCTGGAAACTTTCCATGGGACTTGACAGGAATTAATGGGAATTAACATGAATTAATTGGAATAAACTGGGAATTTGAAAAGATTCAAATTTAAGATGTAGTTAAAAAATATTGCAGCATAACACAACACAACAAGATTTAATGTAATTTCTGTTGAATTTCTCCCCTTCACATTCCTCAGTCACCTGCACACAACACAACACAACATGCACACTGCTTACTGAAGGGCAATTGAGGCCACACCCCCTGCATGTACTTTCATTCATCCATAACATGCACAGATCATTTCTTCAATCCTGCACACAAAATAATGTCAAAATGCATGTATTCCATAGGTGTCATTTACGCTGGGGACGCTGGGGACATGTCCCCACCACTTTTTGAAATGGCCTATTTTGTCCCCACCACTTTTTGTCAGCATTTGGTTAAAATGTTCTGAAAAATCAAACAATACCTGTGCCACTTACACTGCAAAATTGACTTTCTTCTGAAAACAAGACAAAAAAATAGGAAAGTCCAATTTTCAAGAAAAAGATTCGTAGTATTTTTGTCTTGTTTTCAGTAAAAATATCAAAAAAATTCTTAAATTAAGATGCTTTTTCTTGATGAGCAAAAATCTAGTTTTTAGACCAAAAATACCAAATGTAAGTGATTTTGTGCATAAAGCACGCAAAAAAATCTGGCAATGGGGTAAGCAAAAAAATCAGCAAGAAAAGCAATTGATTTTGCTTGTTTTATGCACAAAAACACAAGTGAAAGTAAAACTAGACTTATTTTCTTAGGCCATTTTGCTCATCAAGAAAAAGCATCTTAATTTAAGAATTTTTAGATATTTTTACTGAAAACAAGACAAAAATACTAAGAACATTTTTTCTTGAAAATAATTTTTTGCAGTGTACGACTGGTTTTTTGGTCCAGGGTCACATATTTTGTGTTATGTGCTTAAAGTGTGTTTTGTTTTACATATGTAATTAATTTCATTGTAATCATTGACTTATCTACAGTACTACTGTTATCTACAATCTACTGTTATCTACAGTATGGTGCTTTGGCACTGTTCGGTTGAGCTGGTGTTGCAGGGACCGTTACATGTGCAGTCGACATTGTTGAGGGTTTTATGCTGAGTATTTTTGTTTTGTTGACCGGCCTACACCATTCCCATTTTTGATGCGCTGTTATTCAATATTTTTCCCGTCCTGCTGTAATGTTTTTTCATCTGATCTTTTGTCCCCACCACTTTTCAACACACACTGACGCCTCTGATGTATTCACATAAATTACATAAATGTGTTTAAAACGTCCTTGTGCTTTGTGTAACGTATAGCATAATATAAAAACATTGTAAAGACAAATACACTGACTGAGAAAACATTTAGGTGAGATCATTAAAAAAGTAGTGACACACACACACACACACACACACACACACACACACACACACACACACACACACACACACACACACACACACACACACACACACACACACACACACACACACACACACACACACACACACACACTTACTTCCCCTGAAATTAAAAGTCCTCCATTTATCACTTAAAGCAACACTATGTAGTTTCCATGTAAAAATGACTTACAGCTCCCCCATGTGGTTGAAAAGCGCAACAGTGCCTGGTATCAGACACTCTTCTGCAGGCAGGGAGACGGGCGGGGCTGTGTGCTCTACCCTCCACCGCCACTTTCAGAGTGTGCTTGTAGCAGCTAGGAGGCTGCTCAGGTTGCAGCAACAGTACAATTTGTTCTGTTGAAAGTTGTTCTATCACTGAAATAATTTTAGAGACATTATTTAAAGGTAAAAACAACATAGTGTTGCTTTAAGGGTGGATTTGCCTTGACTACAGAAGCCGCACTTGTTGCATTTTAACAGTTTAACTAGCAAATACCCAAATGTGTTTAAATATAGCTAACTAGTAAATCAGATATCTAAATGTAAGCTAACCCTTTTATGCTTAAAGTTCTACTTACAATTAAATCAGTCAAGACTTTATTTCAAAAAATACCCTTGCATGCATGTCTGCTTATGACCAAACTAAATATTTATTTATGTTTGGATATGATATAGTTTATATACATTTCCGAATAATTCCCATTAAGTTTCCTTGGAATATTTCCAAATTTCCCCAAATTATGTTCCCATGTAAAGTTTCCCAAAATTTACCAGAAACTTTCTGCCCCTTTGCAACCCTAATTTTCAGTCCTTCGGTCATTCCTTTCCTTTCACTGATTTGTGTTATTATCCATTTAGAAAATGTCCCTGTTATTAGTTGAAGAAAGCAAGCTAATGTGTTACGATGGTCCTTAAAGTTGTAATTTTGTGTTGAATTAAACCAAATTAAGACCAGATTGGCCAAAGGGTTTCAAAGTCTTTGTATCACTTTCAAAACATTGCTTTGTCAGCCAAAGTAACATCATCTCCATCAATGACCGATGGAAGTGTTTAGTAAACCTATTTAAAAATTTTGATCCTGTAGTGTTATAAAATACCTTTATTGTTCTAAACCACAGTAATTATCTATAGAGAAAATCATCTGTCATTATTTCAGGCGGGAGAATAAAGCTTCACAATGACCTCTGAGGTTTTGGCTATAACCAGGTATAAAGGCCGCCGATGGGGTCACACGGTGTCCACTGAGGGCTCGAGGCTGATTTGATCGGGCCGTGCAGTGTGAGAAATGATGTGCTGGGTCTTATCTCTTCTTGACAGAAACAAGCCGTATGTAATCAGAGCGAGCACACAATCACTACGGCCCTTTCACCGCGGGGATTCATTGATCCTTTAAAATCAACTGATAAAATCTGAGTGACGTCCAAGAGCCAATCAGAGGCTTTCATAAAACATCGTTGGCGAGCAGCTGACCAATGGGAGCAGACAACAGAAGAGGGTGTGAGACACTACTGGATGTGGTGAGTCTATTAGAATTGCATCGGTTAAGTATTGAGTAAAGGTTAGTCAAATGTTCTCTAACTTGTAAATGAACTGATTTCTGTTTTGTGTTCTTCTGCTTGGCGACTCGTTCACATCAGACGTATAGTTTGGCAAAGCCACTGTGAAACTATAGCAAGAGCAAGTGTCATATCATGATGATTTTTCACTTTAAGTAGATTTGATATTTCTCACATAGATTATATTGCATAACTCTTGCTTTTGTCTCAACATGTTAAAATAAATTTAAATTTGAGTGTTGACCAGAACATATTTCTATTAAAAAATCTGAGCTTTCATTTCAATATTTCTGTAAAAAAAAGCATTTTTATTTTCTTTAGATGTGTGCTTCATAAGTGCAGCGTTTGGTTTAAAAGATGTCCCAGTTTTCTCTTACTTCCACCTGAATCTCTTCAAATCTCCACTCATAACCGGAGGAGGAATATGGCACGCTCATTCTTTTTCCACAGGCATATTGATTTTGTGAGGGAACAAAGGAGAATGCTGGAAATACAGTGTGAGGAAAGCATGGGGTTTATTTTGAGGATGGAAATGATGCTTCACAACACAGAAACTCAAACATCACATCACGTCTTAAACGATAACACGCAGACATGTAAAGGAGAGAGTGAATATAACACAGATGATGAAATGTGTGTTGTGTTGTTTTACAGTATGAAAGTGTTGAGCTTGTGTTTGGGTGATTAGTCTGGTTGGCCAGCGATAGAGAGAGTTGATCAATACTTTATTGATCAGAGGCGAGGAGCATCGGGGGGATTGAGAGAGGGGGGGCTGCAGGTTGACTTTTAAAAATCCTTTACTCAGGAGATGACAAATAATCCTCCAAATTGGAAAGAACGTAAATACAAAACTGATATCCAGTAGTAGAGAGAGTGGATTTTGTGTTTTATAGAGAATGATATGAATGAGGGTCAGGGTGTTGCTATGTTTCTAATCTTTGATAGTTCTCCACTACGTAATGTATTGTTGTATATTCTGATCAATTGATGATGTTGTATATTTCTGCAAAGTGATGTTTTTTTATAAACCTACAAATAAACTGTTTTAGTTAGTAGTAACGCTACACCTTATGAAAAATATTGCAATCATACCATGTATATTCCTAATGCCTCTGCTGTCTTTACTGACATTGATAATAGCTGCTATGCCAAACTGTAAAAACTGCTGTAGAAATCTACACATCTAACAGTCCTTGAATCTCCAAACACACGACACCTTCATGAGAATGTTACAAATCCCGTTTGGCCCATAAAAGAGTCACAGAGTCGTGCGTTTGCTGCTTGTAAACAGTTCTTCATTGAATTTTGTCTCGGCCTGCGGCAGTAATGCAGCGTTGAGCAATCAGACTTTAGAAAGATGCGGCGCGCTGTAGTTAAGAAAGTGATTGGAGAGCCCTTACAGATCTGAGATCTGCACAGCTCCTGAATGCCATAAAGGCCTTGTTATGAGTATTGATCTATATCCTTGACTGAGGTGCTCTATTATTAGGCCTGTGGGTTTTGTTTTCACTGTCCTCTTCACGTTGACATGTATGAAAGTCTTTAAATCTTGGCACAAATACACGATGAAGCCCTTTAAAGGTCAGGTTACCCTAATGTGAACCTCATGCATATTTTGTGTCATCTTTCTCATGTTTGGGAGCAGCTCAAAAAAAAAAATTGCAAAGGAATAATAAAATTAGCACAGGTAATTCACTAAAATCCCGTCATGCATTTATTTACATATTTACTTACTTACAGTGTTTGGTGTAACTAGTTACTAAGTAATTAGTTACAGTAAATTAATTACTTTGAAAAAGTAAAGTAAGGGATTCCTCAGTAATATAATGACAGTAACTTCTGCTGTAATTGAAGTAAATGATGTGAATGGACTGTAGATCAATGATATGTAATATAAGTGGATTTAATGTCAACATTTAAAGTCTAAGGTTAAAATGCATGTTTTTTATGTATCCTTCTCACTTTAAATACTTTGGTGAGTTAATAAAATGAATGATAACACTCAAGTGTAGTTAGTTGGTTATTAGCATTAATATTACTGATATACACTCACCTAAAGGATTATTAGGAACACCATACTAATACTGTGTTTGACCCCCTGTCGCCTTCAGAACTTCCTTAATTCTAAGTGGCATTGATTTAACAAGGTGCTGAAAGCATTCTTTAGAAATGTTGGCTCATATTGATAGGATAGCATTTTGCAGTTGATGGAGATTTGTGGGATGCACATCCAGGGCACGAAGCTCCCGTTCCACCACATCCCAAAGATGCTCTATTGGGTTTAGATCTGGTGACTGTGGGGGCCATTTTAGTACAGTGAACTCATCGTCATGTTCAAGAAACTAATATGAAATGATTCGAGCTTTGTGACATGGTGCATTATCCTGCTGGAAGTAGCCATCAGAGGATGGTACATGGTGGTCATAAAGGGATGGACATGGTCAGAAACAATGCTCACGTAGGTCGTGGCATTTAAACGATGCCCAATTGGCACTAAGGGGCCTAAAGTGTGCCAAGAAAACTTCCCCCACACCATTACACCACCAGCCTGCACAGTGTTAAGAAGGCATGATGGATCCATGTTCTCATTCTGCTCTCATCCAAGACTCATCGGACGAGGTAACATTTTTCCAATCTTCAACTGTCCAATTTTGGTGAGCTCATGCAAATTGTAGCCTCTTTTTCCTTTTTGTAATGGAGATGAGTGGTACCCGGTGGGGTCTTCTGCTGTTGTAGCTCATCTGCCTCAAGGTTGTGCGTGTTGTGGCTTCACAAATGCTTTGCTGCATACCTCGGTTGTAACGAGTGGTTATTACAGTCAAAGTTGCTCTTCTTGAATCAGTCGGCCCATTCTCCTCTGACCTCTAGCATCATCAAGGCATTTTCACCCACAGGACTGCCACATACTGGATGTTTTTCCCTTTTCACACCATTCTTTGTAAACCCTAGAAATGATTGTGCGTGAAAATCCCAGTAACTGAGCAGATTGTGAAATACTCAGACCGGCCATCTGGCACCTACAACCATGCCACGCTTAAAATTGCTTAAATCACCTTTCTTTACCATTCTGACATTCAGTTTGGAGTTGAGGAGATTGTCTTGACCAGGACCACACCCCTAAATCCATTGAAGCAACTGCCATGTGATTGGTTGATTAGATAATTCCATTAATGAGAAATTGAACAGGTGTTCCTAATAATCCTAATAATGTAGGTGAGTGTATTGGCTGTTTATAAATACATTAATGCCTGACTCTGCAGTGCGCTCATATAAGATGCCATGTTTGGTCCCTCAAAGAACCGACATGCAGAAACAGAAAGGTTCTTCTATAGCATCATTTATAGTCTAATGCCAAACTGGGCTCTCTGTCACTTTATGATCAAACGATTAAACAAAATTTTATCAACAACATTTCAGTCCCGTGACCTTCAATATAGAATTTAATAAAGAAATGTTATCAGGAGTATTGCTCTGTGTCTGCAAGTATGCCCGGTTTAACTGACCGCATTTTAATGCATTTTCTGCCATATGTCAGGGGTCAGAGGTCAGATGTGGTGACCTCTCATGTGCCATTGCTCTAAACACCATAATCAGATTTATAAGGGCACTAAAGTAAGCAGAAATATTTACTGAGATGTTTGGCATCAGAGGTTTTTCTTGTGAATATGACTTTATCAATTTGAAGTATACAACATGTTTGTGGTTAATGTGGATTTGTTTGTCTGTTTGTCTCTCTATCTGTCCATCCATCCATCCATCAGTTGAGATTGTCCTCCCTCTCTGTGTTGTCCTCTGTGCTCCTCTTCTACAAACAGACATTAAAGCATTAAAAGAAGAGCAGAAGGTTGACTCAATAAAAACCTAAAGAGACTCTTCAGGTAATCAATCACTTCTCAGGCCTGGAGGGTTAGTTAGTTAGTTAGTTGGTTAGTTGTTCTATGACTTTCACCCTCTCGCTCAGGAAGGTTCAGGGGTTAGAAGTGAGTGAATGAGGTCAAAGGGCTCGCTTTAAATTCTCCGGGAGAAACGTTACGCAAGGATGTGGCGTTTATGATCTGTAACACACATGAGAAATGTTTTATAGCGTTCAAGGAGAGATGCTTAGCAAGAGGTCAAGAGAGTTCAGGTGCTCTTTAAATAACACAGAGAGACAGCACTTCTTAGAAATAAATGTTCACTTACAAAACTTCACTGTTGCTCTGGTTTACGATCACTTTACAGATGTCAATCTAGATTGAATTATAGACAACAGATGTATTTTTCTTGTTTTATGAATTAAGTTCCCCTTTACATTTTCATTTTGACTGCAGCACAGATTTTATTTCTATTTCACTGTATAAACATCCTCCTATTTTTGCCCTTGTACCCCCCGTCCATCCCCAGGACTCTAACGCATGGACGTCTTGATCCTACACTGCTTTTAAATTAATATATTGATATTGACAAGCCATCTGCTGCAGGGCATAAATTATTGGGAGGAAGAAGCCTTTGATCACGTGTCTACTACTAGCCATAATAACATATGAACTCCCTCCGGGATGAACGCGCTGTCAGTCAGTGAGCTCCAGAACAAAACATCCAGGTCACAATTTACTCCAAAATCAAAGGAAATTATTTCTTTAACAAAATCAGAATGATAAGAAATGATGTTTGATGGTAGGATTTCTTACACTGCTTTTTAATTTAAATGCAAATGCAAAAAAATCTTGTTTTAAAAAAACGGTTTTCAAAATTGGCTTCTTGACAAGATTTTGAAAGTTTCATCCAATCCTATATTTCAACCTTGCCAAAACTTTAAGGGGTGGTTTCCTTATCGTAGTCCCAAACTAAAATGCATGTTTGAGCTGTCTTTATTTAAAAACACCTCGTACTGACATATATGAGTGTTGTTGTTTTGTCACAAGATGCACACCAGTTTTATCAGGCATGTCTGTAAAAACTACTTAAATATATAACTAAGATCTAGTCCTGGATTAATCTAAACCCAAACATCAGTAAGAACTATTGCACACCCAAACACCGACCAGCGCTTTCAGATGACAAACCTTAGTAAATGATATGAAGAGACCGTGTGCTGAGATCTACATGAACAGCAAACCAATCAATATTCTTCTAATCATTTAGATGAAGGTTGAGCCAGCTGAACGGACAGCCAATCAGTGTGAGTACTGCCCCGGCCCTCTGGCCAATCATGACCCCTTAACCCCCTGGGTGACCCTCGTGTCAAAGGTCACCTCCTAAGGTCAACAATCTCTGACCACTGCACTGGACAGAGTCGTTTCCATGGATGCACAGCCATCCCAAGAGACTATGGGAGTCATGGAAACGACCCCTGAATATGTCCTGGTGATGATGATGCTTTCCAAAAAAGATCTTCAGCGCCATCTGCTGGATTTAAACAAACACAGCCCACAGCCCCGATAACAGAAAATAACTCTGTGTGAAGTAAGAGCTGTATCTGTATATAGCCTAAAATAAACTGGATAATAAAATCTGACGTCAAAATTTTCGATCAAACTGGTGAAACACGCGCATACTCCTACATTTGCAATCAACTCAATAAAGTGTAAACTCGTGCATTTTATTTATGTATTTATTACTCAAATCAAAAACAACAATTAAAAACACAATTATTCTGTTTTCTGTCATTTAAGAGTAGAAAAATTACCAAGAAAAAAAAAATAGAAAGCAAAAAAATCCGTGTATCGTTCGTTCAATCGATTTTTCAAATTAAAAACAAAAATGATAAAACGAATAACGACTTGTTTTTCGATTTTTTGATTGTGCATTCAGATCAAAATACAAAATATGAATAACGGGATTAGGACAAATTTTAATTTTGATTTTTAATTTTATACCTTAGCAGACATATGCCAATGAAATCATTTTAAACAGATCAAGTAGGCCTACTATTGCGGTAACAGATTACAGCCATTTTAATAAGGTTGTGCATATGACAGAGCAATCATGCTCTCCTGTAAGACTTATTCTATACAAAAAGTATAAAAGTTTAGCCTAATGATCTTCTCCCAATGTGCACGTAATATTGTTAATAATATTGTTTAATATTGTTCAATGACTAATTGCACGTTTTAATAATTTATGCCATGTGAAATCATCTTTTCCATATTTAGTTAGTACTCATTGTGCATTGCCTTTTGAAGTTTATATTATTACTTTTTATTGGTATCATTGCTATATTAATATCTAATAAACAATTTTAAACAGAACAAGTACTATTTTGGTAACAGTCCGAGTTTTTAATGTTATTTCTTTTTTATTATTATTTATTCAGGACACACACATACACACCTAAGGTTTAAAATAGAGGTCTGCGCGACATTGTTTTTTTTCGTCCCGCACCCACTTAAAATTAACTCACCGCTTAAATGCTTTTTTCCAACCTTTTTTTTCCCTACGACGTCTGTCATTAGTTTTTAGCAAAATATGAATAAAGGGAAAACGTATGTTTGTGTCTAGTGCTGTGTAAAAAAAGAACTTTTAACTGAACTAACTATTTAACCGACATTTAGCCTATAAACAATGTTCCTATAAAGACACGTTTTAGCGTATCGCATTAAAAAACCGACAACGATGACTGAATGCGCTCTCTTTTAAGGTGCACTAGTGGCATCATCGGGATGCAAAGACATTGCCAGGTTTACAGGGCATATTTTAAAAAAAACATTCAAGGTAAATGCAAAATGTAACAGAGAAACATAGCCTACATTAAATAGGGCAAAGCATATCACTCAAAATTTTAAGCAACGAAAACCATATTAGCCTATTTTCTGCCAAACTATTTCAAACATTCTTGCAGGTGTACATGTGATCAGAAGTGCGGATACGCCAACGCTGTCAAAAGATGTCGGGCTGCATTTCCCAAAAGCATCGTAACTTAAGAAGCACTTAAAAATCGTTGTCTACAGCTCTACTGTGATGATGTTGTGCCTTTCATCTATTATTTTAAATGTAGAAGGCAATACTTAAGGAGACTAAAGACATTGTATTGTTAAGCTCTTATAATTCATTCTTTGATTGTGAAGTTAATAATGACCAAAGGTTGTGCTTAATATAATGTGTACAGTATTCATAGAACAGTGTGTACATCCGTTCTGGTAAAATAAATGTAAAATAAACATTACATAGAAAGGAATAAGATATTAATATAGCAATGATAGCAAAAATAAGTAATATTATAAACTTAAAAAGGCAATTCACAATGGAATGAGTGCTAACTAAATATGGAAAAGATGATTTCACATGGCATAAATTATGTAAACGTGCAATTCATAATTGAACAATATTAAACAATATTATTAACAATATTATTACTTGCACATTGGGTGAAGATCATTAGGCTAAACTTTTAACAAGCGCGTGCTACAATTAAGAGTCATTCTATAGGCTAAAGGCGACATTTCAGCTCTTGACAAACAGATAGCCAGCCACTGTGTGTGATCTAATTTAAGTGCATTTTTGTGAAATGCACGTGAAAGAATAACTAACGTTCATTACGTAGCTCGTAGAAATTGCTCTTAAGTGCAAAGTTCAATTTTATCGGGAAACCCAGCCCAGACCGCCCGTTCCGTCACGGAAGACCAGAGTTCCGACCTCTGCCGTATTTATACACTTAAATTTAATCCCGCACCACAAGAATCCTTATAGGCATTTTACACGATATGCTGCAAACAGTGAAATCGCAATGCAACCACATCTTCTTTCATGTAGTGGAAGAGTTTTGTGCAGCATTTATTTTTTAAGGCAATAGCCTACATATTTTTTATCACCGTGCCATATCCGAATAAATAATAATAGCAGACAAAATTTTAAAAGTCGGCCTTAATAAGCAAATAAGAGCATGATTGCTCTGTTATATGCACAACCTTATTAAAATGGCTGTAATCTGTTACCACAATAGTAGGCTACTTGATCTGTTTAAAATGATTTCGTTGGCATATGTCTGCTAAGGTATAAAATTAAAAATCAAAATTAAAATGTGTCTTAATCCCGTTATTCATATTTTGTATTTTGATCTGATTGCACAATCAAAAAATCGAAAAACAGGTCGTTATTTGTTTTATCATTTTTGTTTTTAATTTGAAAAATCGATTGAACGAACGATACACGGATTCAAAAATTGCTTTTATCTGCAAATTGGCTGAGCCAAAATTCCCTGCTAAAAAACCAATAGACACCATCACAGAAATTCTATTGGTTTTATTGGTTCTAATGGAATATGACCCAAAACACACTACAATGTAGTGGTTTTAATGGTAAAAGCTAATGGAACATTAGAATTTTCTGTTATGGTTTTATTGTTTTTTATACTAAGCCAAAGCCTTTACATTTAAGGTGAATTCATTAGTTTAACGCTCTCTGATCTGACAGTATGACACACCTATAGTGTAGTGTACTTATCCAAGTCTAAATAATACTAGCATACTACTTATACAAGACCTTATATACTACTGTCAAAGTGTTCAGGACTTGGAAACATGTTTATTTCATTTTCATGTTTAGTGCTAACAACAGGGATGTCGAGGAGACTAATGTTTAAAAATAATAATAATTATGAATTATTTATAATTTAAAATACAATAAAAATACAAAGAGAGAGTGACACATGAATGGCCAGACTCACTTAAGTTCACTTAAATTCATGTTATTATAACATTATACATAATTTTAGGTATGTTGTAATAATAATGTTACTTTATTTTGTTTATGCCGATTGGTCAGTGAGGGCGCCGCCGAACACACCTGGTCACGTGACGCAGACACGTTTTGATTGATGACGTATGCCCGCTTCTCTGAGTCTCACGGTCGTCATTTTATTTAAGCTAAATTTCGCAAACTTCGAGATAAATATTTATTTTATATATCGGTGATTCTCCTTGATTATGTCCACAGATGTTCTGGAAGCCATGGCAAGTATATTTATTTTGACATTTATTCATAATGAGGTGAAAACGCTTCCAACGCAAGCAGTTTGAATTAGTTTTCCCCAGCTTTAAAACATGATAAAACTCACAACTTATGTTTAATTAGTTTCCAATTATTGTACACCTCACATGGTCTTCATAGTATTTTGATCAATAAAAATATGAATTTGTACGGCAAGCTGCAAAAAAGCATATTTTATTCAAATTATAATTGGTCTGTTGGCCAAACATTAAGATGTTTTGTGTAACTTGTAATAGTTGAATGTGATAACATTGTGTTAAACTTATGCCCCATTTATGTGTCTATGTGTGTGTTAAATTGACTTTTATTTGTAGTATTTTGTTCAAAGCAAGTGCCTTGTATATATTGTAAATGCACCTGTTTGTTTGTTTGTGTATCTCACTCGCCTGTCCACAGGGAATGTTGGAGGCTTTCCGGGTGACTGAGCTTCGCTCTCTGCTCTCCACGATGGGCAGGAATAAAAGTGGTTTAAAGAAAGATCTGATGAAAAGAGTAGTTGATCTTCTTCAGAACGAGTGCAGTCATGAGCTGCTGTCTGCTGTCCGTGAGTTACACAAACTCCGTCAGGTCTCTAAAGACGCTGGCAGGAGCTCAAAGCCCAATCAGATCACAGCCACTTCAGTGGAAACCATCTCAATGCCAGAGAGAGTCTCGGCCGGCAATCCTAAACCACCGGGAGTCGTCTCGACCGAACAGCAGATGATTCATCTACCCTTCTATCAAACACTAGACACCATACTGCACCCTACACCTCTCGGTATGATACACAGATATCATATATACAGTATGTGCCACGCAGATTTCTCTACTTAAGGGTGCATTTTTTTATATCACAAATATTCAGGGTTAATGATTTGAACAAACCACTCATTATACTCATCATGAATTATTATACTTCTGAATCAGCCATGAAAATCCCATAGGATTACATTAAAGGAGGGATTAAGAGTAGGGTTACAAAGGGGCAAAAGGTTTCCGGAAACTTAATCTGGGAAAATATTCCAAATTGGAAACTTAACAGGAATTTATAGGAATTATTTGGAAATGTATATAAACTATATCATAAATAAATAAATATTTGATTTGGTCATAAGCAGACATGCATGCAAGGTTATACATATTTTGAAAATGATGTCTTGACTAATGGTAAGTAGAACTTTAATCGATTACTTTATTGAGTAACATGAAAGCATAACAAACATTATTATAGTTATTATAATAGTGCTATCTTACATATTTTACACACTACTGTTTTTAATGTTTTCTCAGTCAGTGTGTTTGTCTTTACAATGGTAAAGTTGTTGCAAACTCTCTTACACACAGCACAAAGACATTTAAGCCCATTTATGTGAATGCACGCATTTTGACATTATTTTGTGTGCAGGATTGAATGATCTGTGCATGTTAATGGATGAATGTAAGTAGATGCAGTGTGTTGTGTGCATGTGACTGAAGAATGTGCAGGGGAGAAATTCAACTTAAATTGCATTAAATCTTGTTGTTTAAAACTAAATTATTCTGCAAGATAACTACATTTAAGTTCCCTGTTTTAAATTTCCAATAGTTCCCATTAATTCCCAATAGTTTCAATTAATTCCCATATATTGCAGTTAATTCTGATGGAACGTTTCCAGCCTTAAAAATATCTGAAATATGTCCTTTGCTATTCAATACTATCAGATGAATTTGATCTTACTTACAGTACAGTATGAACAGTATGTTGTTGTTGTGTTGTTGTTGTTGTTGTGTATTCAGTGTCTGCGTTTGGAGGACCCGTGCAGAACTCAGACTTTTTCTTTCATCTCAATGCGAGTCAGCAGGCTCTGATCCAGCAGGCTCTGATCCAGAACGCTCAGTGAGTTCCTCTACAGTTTGTGTCTGAGATGTAGTTTCTTGTGTAACATGTAGTTGTTATGATGTGAATAAGCTTTATTAAAGGTTGTTTCTAGGTCTATCATCACGTGATTTCATTGAGACACGCGCAATGCTTTATCTGCTTCTTCAGTCATGCCGTAAGGAATACTGTGTCCAGGTCCAAGTCTCCACTCGTTTCAATAGTGGATATAATTTAAACATTCGTTTATGAGCACTATTTATTCATATTACACATTTAAGTGAAAAAATTATAAAACTCACCATGTAGTCAACAGTCTCACAGAATTACAGACAGCAATATATGAATAATTCGTAAGTAGTTAACGTCCATGAGTCCACGTCGTCTGGTCATCTCAGATTTTGTTATGGAGATAAAATTAGGATCTGGTGTTTTTGGTAGCTTTGCATTTGATATGAGTGCATATAAGCGTGATTTTTTTTTTACTGTTAGGGCATTTGAGATGGGTTGGACCTTCACATCAGAAGCGTATAGGACATTCTTAACGTTCAGTTCTTATGCTGATTAATATCATCATATATTTGTGATTTTTAAAATGTCTTTAGAGAATTTTGGACTATTTTTTTGTTTATGTTTCTTAGTTAGTTACCATTAACCATCAGTTATAGTTCAGTAAATGTATGTTAGTTGTTAATCTTACAAATGTGCATTTTCATTGTTGTTTTCAGTAAGTAATATATCCTGCAGTTCAGTTCATTGAGTGAACGACTCCCTTGAGTCTCGAGTCAGTTTATTGAACGAATCAATTCTTGAATGTATTTCTTTTATTTTTGATTTAAGATGTCAGTCTGGAGCGATGTCTGATGTTCAGGTGGTGCTCAGGTGAAACTTTACTATATGTTCTTTTTCCTTTAAAGCAGTTTACTTAATTGTGTATTAGTGTTGTGCACAATACAGGCAAACATACGTACAGTACAGATGATTAAAATACAAACTGTGAACACACAATAAACAAAACTCAAGTAATACAACTCATACAGGAGTGTACTTTATATAATCACAATCTTTGCCATGATCTGTAAATATATGAAAGATATCCAGATAATATTTTCACAGAATGCATTTACATTATGTAGGATGATTTGATGTAGAAACACAAATGAATGACTTGAGCTGGGTTTTCATAGGTTAGAGTCACATAAATGCATCTATTGAGCTGGTCTTTATATATAACACACAGATGTCTTTCAGGATTTGTTACAGAGAGAGTATGGGTGTTGAAGAGGATCAGTATCCAGCAAACCTTGCTGTTTCAGTAAATCATGTGAACTGTCCTGTGCAGGTACTTGTCATTATAATACTTCACTTAGACATTAATATACAACTGTCGCCATCCTTTTAAGTTTTCAGTTAACATACAAATAACAGAACATTGATGAAAAAGTTAAATAAATTCAAACAAAAAATGAATGATGTTCTAAACTAAACCTGGTTTGACTAAAAGTTAAAGAGTATTATTATAAAATCATTTGTAAAGTTGATGATGATCGATTGATTCTCTCTGTCCTCCTCTATTGATGTTTTTCAGTGCTCTTATTCATCTTATAAACCAGGGACCGAACCCTCACGTCCATGTCGTCCAATCAACATCACATCTTTGTTGTACATTTCCTTCACAAACTGCTTCTCAGTGACGTGGGGAAACTATGGCAAGGTACAGAGATGAGTAGAATTTAGTGAATGAAGCTCACAAAAATGTCTGCCAGCCTTCACCCAAATGCCAAAAATTGTGAAGTATGCTCAAGTGTTTTACAAATAATACCAGACTCCAAACCTTTAATGGACTTACAATAGATTTTAATTATCAGTAAATGGTCAATACCTTATTTTGGGTTGAAACAGGACCTCAACATGTTCTTGAACATAATCTGTAAGATTTACCGGCGCGTGTGTGTGTGTGTGTGTGTGTGTAGCATTACTCAGTTGCTGTGTATCTGGTGCGGTCGTTGTCTTCTGATGAGTTGTTGCTTCAGCTGCGCAGTACAGCAGTGGAGCGTCTTGACGTCTGCAGGCAGCGTGGTGAGATGAGATTCTCCTAATGTTCATTCATTATTTATAAAACACAAGCAGCTTTAATGTCTCTGTAGTACCTGAACTGAACCACAACAAAAACCATCAGCTGACACATCACACAAGATACAGGAAATAAATCTGATCAGAGTTTTATTGTTTAATAGTACTCTTGAATAGAGTTTAAACAATGGGTGAAAGTAAAACTTTTGTCATATCACTGATCAATATCTCTTATAGTCTGTGAGAAATTACACTGTGATCCAGAGAATGAGATCAGCACAACAGGCCTTCAAGTATCGCTCGTATGTCCGGTAAGAGTTTAAATCTAACGCTAACATGTTAAATATTATCAAGAATGATTTCTGTAGATGTTCCAGTTCAGTAGATGTGTTTATGTATTTTAAAGCTATCAAAGGTGCGTATGTCAGTGGCGTGTCGAGCTGAAGGATGTGCTCACCTGCAGTGTTTTGATGCCTCCTCTTATCTTCAAATGAACGAGAGGAAGCCCAGATGGATCTGCCCCGTGTGTCACAAACACGCCCCCTTTGATGCGCTGCGTATCGACAGGTACACAATATCACAAACATTACTCTCTCTAGTACTGTATGTATGTGTGTTATATTGACTTATTGAAACCTATAACCATTCAGTTTGTACTCTTTACTAAGTTAACTTCTGATGTTTGATCTTATTTGTAGTTTGCTGTGTGAAGTTCTTGAGAGGTCTGGTGAGGACGTGAATGAGATTGAATATCTGTCTGATAGCAGCTGGAGACCTGTGACACATGACAGATTTCATAAAAACAAAGAGAGAGCTCAACATCCTCTCAAACAGAGTAAGATCACATCTCACATCAGATTCATTTCTAAAAACCTCCAGTATAATATTTTCTTAAAGGGACACAAGGCAGCATTTTTATGTTAATAAATCATCTTCGTAAGTCGGTATATGGTTAAATGACTCATTACATGACGAATGAAGACTCTCTCGCCCGCCCCTACCGTCTGTAGGAAGAATACCCCACTTGCAAGTTCGCTGTATCCGACCCGGTGTCCTTCAGTCTCGTATAGTCTTAGATATAGAACGCATTTACTCACAGACACTAGGGGGAGCTAGTAGAGAAATAATACTCAGACTTGCCTTGTGTGCCTTTAACCCTTGTGTGGTGTTCGGGTCTGTGGGACCCGTTTTTAATGTTTACTAAAAGAAAAATTATGCAATTAATTATTGTTTCAACCTCAGATTCATTGGCCTTGGCTCATTTTCTATAAAGAACATAAAAATAAACAAATTTATAATGACTGTACACTGTTCACCCCCCTACGCATTTATATTACATATGTGGTGTCCGGGTCCACTGGACCCGGGGTTAATAAGAGTGTAAAAATGTAATGTGCTATGTAACTTCACTCTATTTTTCTTCTATCTGTGACTCCTGTGAGTGCATGAGTGTGTTTGTATATATGTCTGTACATATGTGATGGATGCATGTCAGAGTTTTGTCCTTCTGCACTTGCTATAATGCTGCAAGGATACAACATGTTATATATCAAGCATGAACACTCATCTGGCCCCACTGTCCCAAACACTTTACCTTCTGTCTAACAGGAACCATTCTACATTTTCCCATTATCTCCCTTACAAAAAATATTCATGCTTGTATTATAGTAAAAGTGTGGTAATCATGGCAAATTGGTGTATTGATTACCATTTGTAAAACCATGGGTTTACCACAAAACCTATGGTGTGTGCGCGCACGTGTGTGTGTGTGTGTGTGTGTGTGTGTGTGTGTGTGTGTGTGTGTGTGTGTGTGTGTGTGTGTGTGTGTGTGTGTGTGTGTGTGTGTGTGTGTGTATGAGTGCGTGACAGAAAGAAAGTAAATAGAGAAGTAGAAATAGAGAAAGTAAAATTTTATATCCAAGCATTTTTATCATTTTAGGTTGTAGCCAATAGCAACACATTTTACTGCAGTGTGTGTGGACATAAGATGGACAGGACGACACAGTATATGTCTATAAAATGCAAGAAATGCATATGCAACACAGCTACATAGTAAAAATCTGCTTCTTATGTGTTGTGTAGGCTGGCATGAACAGGTTATGTGTTCAATGTGGATGATGTGTTATGATACAGCATCTTTCCAGATGGGGCTTGTGCTATGTAAACTTACACAAATGTGTACAATTTCAAACTAAGTTCAAAGACTTAAACATCAAAGTGATAAAAAACGTGTTTGAGATGAAAAAGTGATAAATACTTATTTAAGATAAACATGTTTTTCCCCAATATCTGGGAGAGAATAGAATTTTCTTCTCTTATTTCATATTATCACAAAAACGAATAGCACTTTAATCTATAAATAGTCCTCTACTAGTGGTAAATGACAAATATTAACCATAAATTCTGTCTATATTACTTGCAATAAGGCTAAAGTAAACATCTGTAAACAGTTATACATAAATTTGTATGACTGGATTGTTTTAGGATACGAATAATGCCGTGGGTCCACTAGACCCACAAACATTGTCTAAGTAACAAAAATATGAACACCACACGAGGGTTAATGCATCTCTTATGAAGTTCAATGTTTGGATGTGATTGTGAAAGAGCAATGAAATCTTCAAAGCTGATTCTCATGATGAGTTCTGAGTTTCTTGTTTGATTGAGATTTTTAAAATCTCCTTGTAGTCGATCATTTTATCAGTTAAACCTCGGCATCATAATCATCATGCTTTAAAACATCTTGAATCTATGATCTCAGATCATAGATGTGTATGTAAATAGATGCCACATTCGTCAGTTTCATACACATAAGTCTGGTTTCATGCAATGCATACGTGAACTGCGCAGTTAGGGTTTGGAAAATGTAACTTTTATTTTCAAATCAAAATGTTGACATGTATGCTGATATAGGCCTCGTACACACTGCAAACTTTCGGGTGACAACAAATATAAATGCGATGTGTATGAGGCCATGTTCTTTAATTCTTTGCATCTGAGGATATGAATGTGTTAAATACTAAATTAGAGGTTAATTGTAATGAAATATTTCTATCAGTTTAGTAAATATGACATGAAAAGATCTTTAAAAATGTTTTTCTTCTAATAGAGAGGAATTCTCCTCTGGTGGACCTGGACCGCAGTGTTGTTGATCTGACTCAGGGTTCTTCTGATGATGAAGATTTAAAGAAAGAGGAGATGGTTTCAACATATTTACAAGACAAGAAAGTACATTTCAGAAAATCTGGCAGGATTAACACGTCTCGATCTAGAACCATCAACTGAGCAGTGCATTTATTTTAAAGATGATTTATTTCTGGTTTTAATACTCACTATATGGTTTCTTGTGTCAGTACTGTGTGTTTGTAGTGTTTTGTATGTTATTCAATTGTTGTGGCAATAAAGTCTTATTTTACTGTAGCCATTTTCAATAGTCTAGTTGTCCTCTTTTGTGTCGAGTAATATTTGAAGAGTTTGACTCCAAAAAGAGATAACTTATTTTTTTGTCAAAACATGTTAATTATTATGTTTTCATGTTTATATTGTTTTTTTTATTTTGCTACTTGGCTGTGTTTTTTTTATTACGAAGGCTTAAATCAAAACAAACCAACTGCAGTTTGATTATGTATTGGAGTGCACGATAAAAAAAACAAGATTTATGAACAATTTCAAAAACTTTGAGTTATCTCGTCTTGAAACCAAACTCTTCATACTGTTTGTTCTTAGTACTATTTGGTGACTTTTAGAAGAATAAGTTCGTCAATAAATATAACTGTTTTTATTGAAAACCGGGGGTTAGTGAATTTTGTAATTCATCAAAAACTTGTTTTAAAGGGTAGGTTCGAACGGTCTCGCGATTTCTCCAGTATCGTGGGAGTTTGCGCGAGATTTGCGTTGCGCTCGAGCGTTTCCGGTAACCCGTTGAGCAGCGGGGCCAAAATTCACCGCACCCTCATCATCTTGTGCCAGATATTCCGTTCACCGGGACCGGTAACGCTCGTCACAGATTCTACCAGCTCATTGTCATCAATGGATATAGAGTTTGATCGCTGACAGACTCTTTAAACCTCGGCGGATACACAGATTGATGCTAACAGCATCCTCAGCGCGCATGCGTGTGTGTGCGTGAGAGAAAATCACGATTTATTCGTTCGTTAACTTCAATAAAACTCGTTTTAGTAAAGTTTTTATCCGTAATTTGGGAAACAGCTTATAAAGTCGTGTTATAGAGCTCATATGATGTAATGGTTGCCGTTTACAGGTGATTTCTGAGGTTAATGTGTACCTTTTCAGAGTGTATTGTGCTGATTTCTAAGGTGTTTATACAAACCCTTTCTTTATGTGGTCTGAGTCTGTAAGGTGTTTTTATGATGATGATGATGAGCTCTGGACAGTAATCTGGTGGCAGGTGTTTGATCAGTTTAGGTTTGGATCTATAGTTAGACTGAAGCTCGATGACGAGTTTTAGATGAAAGTTTATTTTAAGCTCAGTCTGAGCTCGACTTTTCCTGTCACTGAGACTTAAGATCTCTGGTCCTTCAGACTACAGCATGGCTCCCAAAAAGAGACCAGATCCCATTGTTATAACTGGAAGCACAGAACCGCAGACAACTTCCACATCTCTAGATGCTGCATCAGAGTAAGTTGAAGATCAATCTTGTGTTTGTTTGTTTGTTTGTGGCTGTAAATCTGATTGAAATCCTCTTATTACTGTGAACTCAGAGCGAATCTGGAGGCCCTTCAGAAGAAGCTGGATGAACTGGACTTGGACGAGCAACAGAAGCAGCGTCTGGAGGTTTTCCTTACACAGAAAGCTAATCTGGGGGAATTGAAGGATGATGATTTCCAGCACATCTGTGAACTGGGAGCTGGAAACGGAGGTGTGGTCAATAAAGTTTGTCATAAACCCTCCGGTCTCATCATGGCCAGAAAGGTGAGGTTCCAGCATGATTCCTGTCAGGGACATTTTCATCTACTTTTGTCTATCGACAACTTTTGTGACATTGGTACCGTCTGTCGTTTACTACAAGATTACGTGAAGGATTTTTGACTCTTCTCTGTAAAAACAAACAGGACATGCATTAACATCTATACACTTACACACAAACCTGCAGCGCTGTGAATAAACTCTTAATCTGTTGCGCTGTTTTCAACAGGACTTTCTAGAAAAGTTAAGCTAATGTATGTTGTTTAATGTTGAATACCACAGGAAATTATTTCCATCAAACCTTTGGTTTGTTTAAAATTACAGTAGCTCACTTATAAGGAAAGTCTATGGAAGAGATCTGGAGGGCTTTAAAGGTGCTGTAGAATGTAAAACTGTATTTATGTAGGCATAGATGAATAATAAGACTTGTGTACATCGTAATGACATCATGAGCCTCAAACACGATTGTTTCCTCCTCCTTATGTAAACCTTGTGCATGCAAAAGACCGCTGGAAAACAGACCAATCTCAACATTACACCAACTGTGATGTTACAGTTCAGATGTACACCCCCAACATTAAATTACAATGTTGTTACAATGCTAAAAACAAAGTTGTGACTGCTGTGTTAGCGCCATATGCTAGTAAATGCTATATGCTAGTTAATGTTATATGCTAGCGTTTAGGCTGAAGTTCTACTATTGACGTTACAGTTATGTTTTGCAGGTCCATACTGAAAAAAACACAAACTTACCACTCTGAAACGTCCATTAACAATCTCCAAACAATTGATTATTCCTCAAAATCTGATAGAGACTCAAACATAAGATCTGTTTACACACACACAGAGCTACTGAAGGAGAAACAGCCAATCAGAGCAGAGCTCAACATTATTATTCATGACTCTTTCAAATAAGGTAATAATGGATCATTTCATTATAAAGACAAATCCTAGGGTTGTAAATGGACATGAAAAACTGACTCATAATTGCACTTAATAAAGCCTCAAACCTTCTGTGTAGATATCAGAGAACAATTTAACAGATTATTAACATGCATTCTTCGGCACCTTTAAATGAGAAATGAATGTGAAGCTTGCTTGAATTGTTCTTTACAACCTGTTTATTATTTTACTTATTCATTTAGCTGACGCTTTTATCCAAAGCGACTTACAATTGTTATATGTCAGAGGTCGCACGCCTCTGGAGCAACTAGGCGTTAGGTGTCTTGCTCAGGGACACAATGGTGTTTCACAGTGGATTCAAACCCGGGTCTCTCACACCAAAAGCGTATGTCTTATCACCACCCCATTATTATGTTGTTCTCTGTAATATTAAATCATCTTTCTGAAAAATTTGATCATCTAATTGTAAATGAATTTCTTGTAGTTCTATTCCCTGACAGTTTTACGATCTGTATTTAATTTCAGTTAATTCATCTGGAGATCAAGCCTGCGATCAGACATCAGATCATCCGAGAGCTGCAGGTTCTGCACGAGTGTAATTCTCCGTACATCGTGGGCTTTTATGGGGCGTTTTACAGCGATGGAGAGATCAGTATGTGTATGGAGCACATGGTATAATCAAACGTTGAGTTGAAGTGTTTCATGCCATCACGTGTGCTGAAAGTGTTTGCTAACTCAATGACTGTTAACAGGACGGAGGATCTTTGGATCAGGTTCTCAAATACGCTCGCAGAATTCCTGAGGAGATCTTGGGAAAAGTCAGCATAGCAGTGAGTATTCAGTACCAACTCTTACAATGTCATTTATTACATACAAACACTTTTGAGCAATTCCATGCAAATGTCAACCATGAAAAACTAGTGGTCGACCGATATGGGTTTTTTAATGGCCAATGCAGATACTAAGAAAGCTTTATGGCTGATATAACAAAAATGTCATGATGGTAAAAAAGAGACAAACAGAAAACTGGTGAAACATTTGTTATGCCTAAAATGTATAAACATACCCCTTTAAAGTACTTTAAAACTCTATCACTATGTTTTTAACCGTACTGATATCTCGGATGTCAATATTTGAGGGCTTAAATACCGATGTAAGGTTTATTTGACGTAGTTATGTAATTGCAGATTTGATAACGTTGTTTTTGCCTCACGAAAATAAATAAATAAGAAAAGAGCGTCCCTTCTCCATTTGTTGGACATTATTGCTTCTGGTTTGTGCATTTTAATTCACAGAAGTCTGTTGTCTTATTGTTTGTCTTATCTAAAACAGAAAACATATCTGTAGAGTGAAATTTTGGATGGTTCATCAGGGGTTTAGAAGAATATAAACAGATGTTTCAATATATTGGCAATAATTGCATTTGCTAAGAAATTATATTTAAATTTTTGAGAGAAAATGTCACATTACTGATGCTGGAATTGCTCTCGACTGCATTTTCCCCCAGATTTCTGTCTCCTGTGGAAGATTTATTTAGATTTAGTTTGACATGAGATCTGTGTGCCTGTTTATACTTTTAAAGAAAACTCAATCTGCAGTTATAAGACATTCATTTCTAAACCATAGTCATATTTCATATTGAATTTGACTGCTTTATGCTTTTTACAATGTGTTTAAAGTCTGGGTATTTTCTTCTCAACAGGTTTTAAGAGGTCTTGCTTACCTGCGAGAAAACCACCAAATTATTCACCGAGGTAAAATATTCAAACACATGCGTTTCGTCTTTTAGAAGCTTAACCCAAAACTCTTTCCATGTCAAAGGTAGTTGAGATGGATGATAAAAATGTTACTCTTGTCAATGTAAACATTTCTTTAATAAGATGTTTGTGTTAACAGATGTGAAACCCTCAAATATTCTGGTCAATTCTCGCGGTGAGATTAAACTGTGTGATTTTGGAGTAAGTGGGCAGCTCATCGACTCGATGGCAAACTCTTTTGTGGGCACACGGTCCTACATGTCGGTACGTGTCAGTCTTCACTAGAGGATTTTGTCTCGATTAATGCACAATGATGTTTTTATCTCCAGCTGAATTTGTGATTTGCTCTATAATGTAAAAAAACATTCAGTGAAAATATAACCTGTAATATTAATCATGACATAGATTGAGATCCGTGTGAGTGAAATGAAATCCGCTCTGGTCCTAGATTTGTTTTGTTCTGTTGAACATTTAGTTTACAGAGAAAGGCATGATGGTGTTGTGTTATACAGATGTTGTGTGTGTGTGTGTGTTTGACTCTAGCCAGAGAGATTGCAGGGCACTCATTATTCAGTCCAGTCTGATGTGTGGAGTATGGGTTTGTCTCTGGTGGAGTTGGCCATCGGTCGCTATCCTATCCCTCCACCTGATCCTAAAGAACTGGAGGGCATCTTTGGCAGGGCTCTTATAGATGTTGGAGAGACACACGGCACCTCTCCACGTCCCAGAGCTCCAGGCAGACCCGTCAGTGGTAAGATAAGACTAGTTTGGAGTGGTTAACTACTCGTGGCTCTGTACATTTAAAGAAAGACATTTCATTAGAGGTACCTTAGTTCCTTAAAACAGTTTGCTTATAAAGATTTGATTTGATTACTAGTAGTCATGTATTTCTATAATGGTTGAATATATTTTCCTTAAGATGCTGTGTTATGAGAGAAATGCAGGTTATTAATTCAGTGTCAGTAGATGTCAGTATGCAGTTAGTTATCAGACTCTTAATGAATAAACTCATTTGACTAATTGAAGTTTGTCTTCTGCAGGTCATGGTCCGGTAATGGCCATATTTGAACTGTTGGATTATATTGTCAATGAGGTAAGACTAGAAGGATGACTGTGTGAAATCTAATTTAAAAAAAATCTAACAAAGACCAGTCAGATTTAATCCAACATCCTTTTTTATGTGTCTGAAGGGTTAAAATTATCTTTGATTGGTCCTCATGTCATTTCAAACGTGTGCAATTGTTTTCTTTTTAGTTGCAGCTCCATAAATTACGAGGAACATTAAACTAGTTCATATAACGCATGCACTGCAATCCTAGTAATACTGGTATATAACAATAAACCTGTTATGTGTTGACCTCCAGCCTCCTCCTAAACTCCCACTTGGTGTCTTCACTCCAGATTTCCACGATTTTGTGACCAAATGGTGAGTGATGTCATTGTGTGTGAAGCAGTAGATGATGTGTGATCTTCATTTAACTTGCGTGTTTCCTTGCAGTCTTATTAAAAACCCTGCAGACAGAGCCGACCTGAAGATGCTTACAGTAAGTGACGTGTTGACATTTATTCATTCTTGTGATTTAAGAAGTCATCTTTTACTTTGCTTCTGAAAGAACATTTCTGCTTATAACCGAGGCCAAAGTATTAATAACCCTGCCACTAAAATCGATATTGTGTTCTGTAACAGTACAATCCCATATTAACTCTTTCCCCGCCAATGACGAGATTTTCCGTCTTTCCGCAATACCGCTATTATCCACCAGGTGGGGCCCTTCCGCAACCTTTTAAAACCGGAAGTATTGCCCTATGGCAAGTAGAGGTCTACACGGGTCCAAATATTCCTACCCGAACCCGATCAGACCCGCAAATGTGCTATACTGAACCGACCCGGACCCGTCTGTTGTTTTGAAAGCTGGACCCGGACCCGACCCGGACCCGTCTATTATTTAAAAGCTGGACCCGGATCCGACGAAGACCCGTCTATTATTTAAAATCTGGACCCGAACCCGTCCGGGAAGACACAGACCCGACCGGCAAATATTCTTAGCTAAATGTTATTAATAAGTCAATAAACAAGTAGCGAAAATTAAACTTTTTGTCTTACCCATAGAAGTTAGTCTTCTCCCTCCTTGTACCTGTCTGTGTGATGCACAATCCTTATTTCCAAGAAAGTTCCATCCATGTTATTCCTTGACGATTGAAATGTTTAATGCTTATTCCAGCTTTTAAAGTCCACTTTACAGTCATGGTGATTAATAACGCAGTTTCACATCGGGTCAACTTGCTTAATAATATTTGCCCATTTGGATTATAATAACGATTGCTCGTTCAGTGTCATGGCTGGTTTCGTTAGCTTTGCTTCTTTGCTATCATCTCTGTGCTCTTTGAGTCGCGAAAACTTTAGATATAACAGACGGTCAATTTATAATATTATTATAAAAATTAGAGAAGTCAGTGCAAAATGCGCGGTACGGCGGAATAGGTCCCGCCTTCTAAATAAAAGAGCCAATTGTCAAAGGTAAAGTCATTGCGTCTCACTGCAGAAGCTCCTGACTGGTAGCCAGAGAAACATTACAAGAGCGCATGCGCGTTAGCTGCCTGGTTGGAGCAACCAAATATAAACTTTTTAACGCAATTTTAGCGTCATAGAAAAAATTTATGCGACAGTTCATCTAAGTTTTTGTTGCTGATTTTGAAATATTTTATTTAAATGTGAGTGTGTGTTCTCCGAGTCCGATTGACCTCGGGTATTACCCACAATGTTAAACAGACCCGGGACCCGAAGTAATAGATTGAGACCCGACCCGGACCCGGCTGATCATTTAAAATATAGACCCGAACCCGTACGGGTCCCGGGTCGGGTCCCGGGTCTTCGGGTCTCGGGTCTTCCGTGTAGACCTCTAATGGCAAGCTGCTGCATGTCCGTGTCTGTTTTAAAGATCGCTCTGAATGGGATCTCTATGAAAAGTCCATCACAAATATGGAATTATTTTTGCTTTTTGCTCAAAATATGGTGTTTTTGCAAAAACCTACCCATATTCAAAAGCTGATTGCAAAAGAACCACTAAAGGTAGGATGAAACGGTTTTTTTGTTTGAAAGCAGAGGGTCTGTTCTTTCATTTGGTATATTGTATGTTTATATATTTAAAGAAGAACATTTTCTGGAAGGCAGTAAACTTTGGTGAAAATCATGAAAAACGCTGGCGCTGGCTGGCAACTTTTTTTAAAAACGCTGGCGGTGAAAGAGTTAACACACACACGCACATATATATATCATTTATGTAGCAGTGATTTATTTTGTGCAGTTAGATGAAGGTCATGTAAGTACAGACTCTGCATGAGCTGCTAGACTTCTTTGACTTTGGTGTTTCACAATCTGGTGTTGTGATTTGTTGGTTCACACAGTGGTTGTACTCATAGAAATGATCAAACTTTGTGACCCACACAGAACCACACGTTTATTAAACGCTCCGAGGTGGAGGAGATTGACTTCGCTGGATGGTTGTGTAAAACCGTCAGACTGAATCAACCCAACACACCCACCAGAACAACGCCTGAATAAATGAAGACGACACACAAACACACACTTAACCCTGACCATCACCTGACACCATTGGTAAACTGTGTGCACATGCAAAACTCATTCTTCATCCATTCGGGACATTATTTTCATGCATATACTGAATAATTAAAGTAATGAAGTAAAATTCATTGTTTTATTTGTATTCAATAAATAATCACAAATACAAATAAAGCCATCTGAAGACATTGCAGTCATAAATAGGAAAATATGTAAATCGTATTAAAAAAGACTTTATGTTGATGACTCTTTTGGGGATGAAAATGAATCGGGAATGTTTTCTGGAGATGCACATCCATCCAGTACTCATCACTATTATGAGTCACTTCAGAAGGATTTATTTGATTTCTGACACCAATATGAAGTTCAGACAGTAAGAAATAGAGGATGAACTGTATGGTTATTGCAGATGGAGAAGAATGAGATGCAGTATGATGATTACATCAGATTTGTGCTCCTTTAGTTTTACAATCACCTTTTGAGTTTTATGACCTCCCTCAAAATAAAGACAAGTTTCAAAACTCTCAGTTGTTCAATTGTTGTTTCCTCGAAAATATGAGAAGATATTTTTGTGCTTTAACATCTCTGTTAGATCCGCAGTGTATGCAACTAATATGACATCTGTCCTTAACAAGTCTCATCATTTGAGCATGAGGTTGCACATGAGCTGGACGTACACCCTGCGTCCTATAATTGATACCTCGTGCACATCTGAAACTAAACATATCTTGTGTCTAAGGCAGGCATGAAGTATAAAGTCTTGACTTGTTTCTATAGAAAAAATAGAATTAACTAAATTGATGAGACATCTAATGTACAGCATATGCAAGCTGTGGGCTTTTTACAGGTGTGTGATCAGTTCTTATATCTTATCATAATATAATACTTAGATGTTTATGAAGACAGTACAGACTTCTTAAAAGGTTTCATTCAGAGGTGTTTTGTGATTATCTGGCTTTTATGCCGACGGTAAAGGCATTGATGTAGTGTTATGTTTGATGGGTCTACATGTGACTCATGTTGATGGAGAGGACACTGGCACAGGTTTAAGAGGAGGGAGGGAGAGCTTTTAAGTTTGTAACCATAGTAACACGAATGGCGCGTCTTCACACAGACGTATACCAAGTCCGATTTATGGCTTTCACTTAACTTTTTTACGTCCAGCTGGTGCAACCCGGTTAGGGCAGTTAAAAATCTTTACCCTTACGAAAATTAACCATGGTTTTATTTGTGCTAAAAGTCAAATGATATGAACCTAAAACTTAACCAATGACCTATTTAAACTTTGTTAACAGAATTAAATCCAGGTTAATGTCTTGCAGTAAGCAAACCAACACCAAAACTCCAGCTGATGAGAAACCAAACCAGACTTCTCCAGGACAGAAGGGTTAAAATATTATCAATCTAATGTTGTGCCAAATGTAGGGTTGCAAAATTCTGGGAATTTTCAAAGCTGGAAACTTTTCATGGGAATATATGGAAATAAACTGGAAATTAAAAAAAATGCAGAGTTGCCTATAACAGGGACCTTAAATGTACCTTGCAGCATAATTTTTGTTTAAAACAACAAGATTTAATGCAATGTCTAGCTATCATTTATCTGTGATGCTCTTTCTTCAACATTCTGCTAGACAGTTCTCTGTTATCATACAGAATTACTTGAACACCCAAAGGTTTGGATACATTACTATTTTTTATGTTTTTGAAAGAAGTCTTTATGCTCGCTCATCATTTATTTGATCAAAAATCATCAATATTAGAATAATTTCTGAAGGATTTCAGGGTTCCCACAGGTCCTTGAAGTTCTTGAAAGTGTGTGAATCGGGGGGGAATTCAAGGCCCTGTAGGATAATATGATACAAATTCTAGACTTTTTAAGCACACGTGCTAAACTGTTGGCTTTAAATGCTTATATCTTCTGTATGTGAATGTTGATTCATACCAAAATGCTTTTTTTAGAGTTGTTTGACACATGAAAACGTCTCGGGTTACGTATGTAACTGTTGTTCCCTGAGAAGGGAACGAGACGCTGCGTCTCCCTTGCCATTCTTCCTGCGTCCCTGTAACGCCGTCTTTGGCAATAATTCAGATAGCGATATACTTCCTGGCTCTCGTGTCACCCTATCTTTGTCGTTAAGCCTCACCATTGTTTTTTTTTGATGGAATTTGATATGCACATTCAGACACACTTTCCCCTGGAGGCGTCTCCAAAGTGTCACCGGAGTGATGCAGCGAGAGTTCCCTCAATAGGGAACTATAACAGTGTATCTTTGTATCTAACAATGTATCAATGTAACGGTTTCTGCCCGCATCTCGGCATGCCTGAGGGACATCTCACTCTGGATGAAGGATCACCATCTCCAGCTTAACCTTGCGAAGACAGAACTGCTTGTCATATCATCTGAACCAAAGATTCAGCACAACTTTTCCATTCAGCTAGGTTCCTCGACCATCACGCCTTCCAAGACGGCCAAAAACCTGGGAGTGGTCATTGATGATCGACTTAGCTTCACGGAGCATGTTGCCAGCACCGCTCGCTCTTGTAGATTCATCCTCTACAATATTAGGAAAATTAGACCTTTCCTAGATGAGCATGCTACGCAGGTCCTGGTCCAAGCTCTTGTCCTGTCCAGGCTGGACTACTGCAATGCGCTACTGGCAGGACTTCCAGCCTGCACGACCAAACCCCTACAGATGATTCAGAACGCAGCGGCAAGAGTGGTCTGCAATGAGCCAAAGAGGGCGCACGTCACTCCTATCCTTGTCAAGTTACACTGGCTTCCTATAGCAGCTCGCATCAAATTTAAGGCTCTGCTCCTGGCCTTTAAAACCACCACTGGGTCAGCACCCCCTTACCTTCGCTTGCTTATAGAGCCTTATGTACCCTCTCGATCACTGCGCTCTGCCACCGAGCGAAGACTTGTGGTACCATCTCAAAAAGGGAAGAAAACACTAACGCGTACCTTCTCAGGAACTGTCCCACAACTGTGGAATGATCTGCCGGTCGTGACACGATCAGCTGACACTGTAGCTGTCTTTAAGACTCGGCTAAAAACCCATCTCTTCCATCATTACCTCACTTCCTAATTACAGATTTACTATCTTTATTTAGTTACCTTCTCTTTATCTCTTTTGCTATTTACCTTCCTCTTTATCTAAAAAAAAAAAAAAATACTAACATACCCTTGGCTATGTATATTGTGTTGGACTTGATGAGACTATTTCCAGTGCACTTATGTATTATTGTTCTTGTGTTGCCATAATTGCTTCTATTGTTTACCTCACTTGTAAGTCGCTTTGGACAAAAGCGTCAGCTAAATGACTAAATGTAAATGTAAATCTTAAAAGGTAACACGATGTAACCTTGCTCTCACTTGAAATGTGTCCCCACATCTACTTGAATTTGAGGGTATTGGACCTGGAAAAAATTCCTTTGAGACCCTAGGCAAATGTATGCATCTGAAATGATACTGTGATAGAGACCATTTAGGTGGAATTAAAAAAAGTAATGAGTTAACATTTTAAGTGAACTTCATAAAGATCTACTGATTTGACTCAATTCATCTGAGCTTGTTTTTGTGTGATGAGATCGACTTTTGACACGTGTTGCTCTCAGGTCAGAAATGCAATGTCATGTGTCAGTCAACAGGAGGCGGTAAAGACGTCTGTCTGTTTGTCTGTCTGTCGTGTTGAAACTCACCCACACTACCTCACAGATATGTATTGTATGGTATTAAAATGATCAGATGTTTATATTGTGAGTATTTGCTTAATAAGAGCATGTCTGTCTGTCTATTTCCTTTAAACTTTTTGAATATTTAGATGTTCAGTGTGTGAAGGTCTGTGTGACTTCTGTGATAATGAGAGTGACTTTTATTAACCTCAATCTTCATCCTAAACACATGAGAGAAACAGATGAAAAGTGTTGCTTAAACCATAACATCTCTGTATTGTAAAAATGTGAAGTCACAGCAGTGTTAAATACGACACTGATTCAGACTCCCTTTACAAACACTCATGCATAGGGTCATAGCACCTCCTCTCCCTCATGTTAACCCTGCTAAAACATTTTAAAAGATTAAAGGTGCATTGTGTAAAGTTTAGGAGGATCTGTTGACAGAATTGGGATATAATATAGATAACTACACTATCAGGAGTGTATAAAGATATTACATAATGAACCCCTGTTTCTCTTTATATTCTCATCGTGGGTCCCCTTACGTGGAAGTCACCATTTTGTGTCGCCATGTTTCTACTGTAGCCCTAAATGGACAAACTGTTCTATAGAGCGCGTTTGTCACTGTTGTCTAAGCTGACGGCATGTTTGTCCTGTGGCAGCTACCATAACTCCGCCATGTGCTTCGATATGGAGGGGTAAGCGGTGGACTTGAGCCTCATTCAGACAACCAACAACTTTCTCACCAAGACTTCTCGTCTTTCTAAATCTGGTTGTCAAAAACAAATGAGTAACCTCTACTCCAAAAACTGATGAGAGAAGGATGACATGAATGCCACTGCTTCGCTCCCATTGGTAGTCGCTCCTGAAAAAGGCTCTTCATTTACATCAAATTCAACTTTTCTTAACTTTCTCACATCGCTGGAGACACCCATCCGGTCACCAACGGTCACTTTCGCTTGTGTCGCCAGCTCGTGTCGCTCTGCTACTGCTAGTCAGTCGCTGGTTGTCTGTATATGGCGTTAGCCATTGGTTGTAATTCACAACGTCACAGCTAGATGCCGCTAAAATCTACAGACTGCACCTTTAACATCTAAAATGGAATTGATGTAATAGAAATAGAAAAACTGAATTATGAGTTCTTACATTTGTTTTCATACTGAATATAAGTTTCTCAATTTGTCAAATCTACTTTACAGTCAGTTATAATCATACACTTCATCAACTGTAATAAAATGATTGATCTCTCTCTCTCTCTCTCTCTCTCTCTCTCTCTCTCTCTCTCTCTCTCTCTCTCTCTCTCTCTCTCTCTCTCTCTCTCTCTCTCTCTCTCTCTCTCTCTCTCTCTCTCTCTCTCTCTCTCTCTCTCTCTCTGTCTCTCTCTGTCTCTCTCTGTCTCTGTCTCTGTCTCTGTCTCTGTCTCTGTCTCTGTCTCTGTCTCTCTCTCTGTCTCTCTCTCTGTCTCTCTGTCTCTCTCTCTGTCTCTCTGTCTCTGTCTCTGTCTCTGTCTCTGTCTCTGTCTCTGTCTCTCTCTCTCTCTCTGTCTCTCTCTCTCTCTCTCTCTGTCTCTCTCTGTCTCTCTCTGTCTCTCTCTGTCTCTCTCTGTCTCTCTCTGTCTCTCTCTGTCTCTCTCTGTCTCTCTCTCTGTCTCTCTCTCTGTCTCTCTCTCACACACAGATACACAGACTGCTTCTCATTCTTTCTTCATCATCCCATCCCCCTCTTTTTTGCAGATTCGAATTCATTAGCAATCAAAGAGTCTCTGTGGAACTCCTGCTCTTAATTACTCACTCATTTGCATTTTTGCATATTAATGACTGCAGAGTTTGCCGTCTGACTGCGGCAGTGAGCGAAGGCTTAAAGTCACAGCGTCCTTTTATTATCACGAGATGAGCACAAAGCAAATGGCCAGAATCCTTCAGAAAACAGCACGCAGCTCATCTGATGTTATTACTGGCCATCCTTTTGTTGCTCTTTGCTTTTCTGTTTTTATTTCATGTAAAGCTGCTTTGAAAAGTGCTATAGAAATCAAATGGAATTGAATGACTAGAATCACACACCTAACCCAAATCCATTTCTATTCAGCTTCAGTTCAGAAACTTACACCGGACTGTACAGATGATGGGACGCTGATGGTGACTTGATGTTGTATGATTATCATTGATGACACATAACACACACCATTGATTTAGATCCTCATAGTAGGATGAAGAATTTATGAAGAACTAGATTTAGATGATAGAAAGTGTGAGTGATGTTTTCTGCTGCTCCCTGCAACATTGTGATGATGTGTTGTGTTGTGTTGTGTGCGTGCGTGTGTGTATGTGTGTTATTGATGTCTCTATGAAGCTGGACTTTTATTCTGTAGGATCATCTTGGCTTCAGTAAAGGCTGCTTTATGTGATCTTGTTATAATTGTGTTAATGAGCGTCATTGCTGTGATACACACTTCCTCTTCTCATCATTGCCGCCGTGACCACAATGTTGCACAGTAGCAGTGTGTTGAAGTGCAGCTGTGTGTGTGTGTGTGTGTGTGTGTGTGTGTGTGTGTGTGTGTGTGTGTGTGTGTGTGTGTGTGTGTGTGTGTGTGTGTGCACCACTGTAACCTGAGCGTGGGCGTTCGGATAGACCGGCTATCCCCAAAAACTGACAGCAAGGAAACCCCGATGTACAAACATTATAAACTGATGCCCCACGACAGACAAATCAATCTTTGCTTGCCGTGTACGTGTATGTGTTTTTGTGTTTGTGTGTGGGGGTTTTTCTTTGTGTGTGATCCCAATAGGTGACAACTTTAGATGTTGCAGAGACATGAAAGTATTTCTTTGATTGTAGCAGTTTGTGTTAATTGTGTGGATAAAACATCAGGTCATGTAACTCGAGGGGAGGGATTTTGGTTGGACAATGACGTTTACATTTCTATTACATTTGCATTCATGCTCCTTGTAGGTAAAGCATTGTGCTAGCAACACAAAGGACATGGGTTTGATCCCCAGGGAACACACATACTACTAAAAAATGTACAGTTTTAATGCACTGCATTCGCTTTGGATAAAAGCAGGTGCCAATGCATACATGAAAATGTTGAGGATCAAGCCGGTGGAAAATCTTTGCATTTAGGAACGGACCTGAGAACATCACAGACTGAGACTTGAGCTCACCCAGAACACCTTAGCAACACCCTAACAACCATGCAGAACTCCCTATAGGCGCATTATAGCAACGCACTGGCAACCAGTCACAGCGACTTTAACCTGTGTGAAGATCACTCGCATGAGCTGTAGAAAATGTAAAAGTCTGTTGTTTAATGTGAGATGATGTGAACGAGATGAGCTCATGAGAAACATCTGCATGTGTCAAAGGAAGTAGAACCTAGCGAGAGAGAGAAAAAAACCCTTTGATGTAGTTTGTCTGGTGGTCTTGGTGTATACATATGTATGTGTGTGCTCTTATGTCCCCCTCCGTGCTTGTTGGTTTTTCTTGAGAAACGTGAACCGCAAGCCCAGAGTCGCGACTGCCGGTGTCATCAGAGACGAAATTCGCTAGAAACAGGTGCAGAACGCTCCCACAACATTAACACTCTCACTTCTGATAACAAATTCAGATGATCCACCAATTCATTGCACATTAAATGCTGTAAACGTCGCTTAAAAACAGTGGAGGTTTGGAGCTCCTGCAGACTTTGATCTGGGTCAAATGAACGCCGCTTTCCTGTTCACAAACTATCTTCTGCTTGAGGCTTTCAGGGTTTAAAGCCCACTGCCGTGCTCTCTTGTGACTTTGCATGTTCAAAAGTTTGTCTCATGCCTGTCAATCAAGCTCTTTTCTATAATATAATATTACTGACCGGTTAAAAGTTGACTCGCATTAAACAATATGGCCATAAGCAGTGTTTGTTTTATATACAGGTAACCACAGTGTCAGTTCAAATGATAGATATCAAAGGTGCATTGTGTAACTTTAAGAAGCATCTAATGACAGAAATGCAATATAATAAATCTACATACCTATAATATCAGTGGTGTACATAATGAACTGTATTGTTTTTATTAGTTTAGAATGAGACGTTTTTATCTCCATACACCGAGGGTCCTCTTACGTGGAAGTCACTGTGATGTTTCTATAGGAGCCCTAAGTGGACAAACTGATGTACAGAGCACGTTATGTGCGAGGGGCGACCTTCTGATCTCTCTGATGAAGCCAATACAAAAGTGATTTAAACTGCAATTCATCGACTGGCCAAAGGGAGTCAATCCCCATAGACCTCTATGCTAAAATGCCCAACTTTACAGTAGAAAAAAATATGTTTGCAGCCTGGTACAAAAAGTGTTTTTGGTCTGTATAGCTAATTTTGCCCTTCATGACAACTGTGAGAGGGGGGAATTTTTATGTAACTCATCCATTTAAATTATATTAAGCCTTAAACTTATGCATAATTAAGGGCGTGGCCACTTGAGTGATGGCTGAACTGCCACTGCTGTCACTAGAATCAAGCTAGACGGGCGTGGTTTCAGCAACCAGCCAACTCAGCTTCACCCACGTCCCGCCTCTTTACCCATTTTCAGTTATCCGTGAGTGATTCGCAGTGACGCAGGCAACACCTACTTTAAGCTTCAAAAACGATCTTCCCAAACCAATGGGTGATGTCACAGACAATACGTCCATATTTTTTACAATCTATGGTTATGTCACTACTGTATTTTGTCTTAGACAACAAGAAGTTTGTCCTGTGGCGCCTACTGTTGTGAACGGTGGACTGAGCCGTTGATTGAAATTCATAATCTCACAGCTAGATGTCTCTAAAAGTCCACACTGCACCTTTAAAGTGCCAGACAGATGGAATATAGAACCAGTGTCATGTAGCTGTCCATTAATGTAAACAATGTGCAAAGTAGTTAAACCAAAAAGTGCTCAGAGTTATTGCCTTTTAATATAGGGAGTTGACTCTATCGCTGAAACAAGTCAAAATATATTTTTCGAATCTCCCGCTGGTTGTCTGCTTAAATATAAAGGCAATACTTTGCATAATCTCCGCCTACAGTCTTTTGCCTGCGAGAAACGAAAACCCTGACCTGCCCACAGACACTTTCACTAGTTAGTGAGTTAACATCATGTCGGGAAGACACTCAAGCTGTAAAGGCAAGGATGAAGATGTGAAGACTCAGTGGTTAAAATAACTTTACTAAACCAGTACCCACTTTATTTGGGACATGCGTCTACTTACCAGAACCTGTAAATATGATTATTATGTTATATCTTTATTTTCCCCAGGTGTTTTGAAAGTCTAGTTTACTGTAATGTCTTATCAATAAGTTAAGTGACGCTAGCAACTGGCTAATGCATGTTGAAGTTACTGTTTAAAGATTTGCTATGGCCTGGTTAGCTTACATACTTGCTTACATGAGTGTAAAAATGTCTGTCATTGTTTTTATTGCTTGGTTAATTAATTAATTAATAAATGATGTGTCTTGTCAGTAAGTCATGTTAGCACTAGATCAATACATGTTGCACTATTGTCGGATTGTTTAGAGACTGTGTCAGGTGTAGAGTTACCGAAAGGTGAGGTTTAGGCAGATTGAGTCGTTTGAATGGCTTCGCACAAATCATTTGGGGATCTCTGAGAAATGGGGTAATATTAAATTTATGTGTTGAGAAAATTACATTGACCTTGCATGCATTTAAACCTGTTGTTGGGGAGCTTAGAAATGAGACTTGACTGGCACTTTAAATGTAAAAACCCTGATCTGATTGAATGCTGAATGAGCATGATGATGCCTGAGTTTAAATGTTAAAGTGTTACCTGTTTCACAGAAGAAAATTCAAATGGCAACTGATGTTTAATTTCTGGTTGAAATATTCCTTATACAATATTGATCCATATCACCTCTAAACGTGAGAATTGATGGATAATTTTATTGTCATAACTCATGGATCCCATCTCTCTCATCAGGACCATTCTGAAGCATCTGATAATAATTGAAACCTTTATTGTTGTTTGCTTATGGAGATGAATCATGCACAAACACTCAAACCTGATTTGTGAATGCAGTATTATAGATGATACACGTTCATCTCAAGGCAAGCAAATCTTTCTCTCTGCCTATTATCTCAGGATTGTTGAATTTCATTTGACTGTAATGGGTTGTATTTTGGCAATCGTCAGCCTATTCCCATCTCAGACAGCTGTCGAGGTCCATCTCTGGCTGTAAGAAGACCGTCTCTTACTGCTCATCACTCTATATCTTGTACGTTCTGACCCTTATCTATTCTGATGTTGAGCGAATCTCTCTCTCGTGTGTGTGTGTGTGTGTAGCTTGTGAGAGGTACTGGTTGCCATGGTTTCAGTGGTATTGGCGGATGCTTTCAGTTAGCTAATCCTGCTTGATGCTCTCCAAACCCTGAGATGAATGCACTTCACGCCAGACGCAGCTGCCCTGAATTCACTTCTGCACATTCACAGGCCCGTCGACTCGATATAGCAGCTATAGTCAAGAGAGAGACCGACTCTTAGCTGTGTGTCTCCTGCCTTTCTCTGCTTTCTATTTATGGACCTGTAAACGAAAACATCAGGACTCACCCTAAGCACCTGCATGAATGAAGCTGTATCAGCAGCAGGTCACGTGACCTTTGGGACTCTTATTTGTGAAGGCACGTTACGCAGCAGGTGAAAGTCTCTGGTTTGACTGTACTTAATCTGATCATAAGTGATGTTTGGTAGGAAAAGTAGAAGTACGACTGTAGGTCACAATGTCAACAAACCTATTAACAATTCGTCATAAATATTTACGTTGGGTGAGAGGTCATGCAAGTGTGATCATATAATCTCAATTCTAGCGTCTTTACACTGATTACCAATTCAATTTTGTATCCATATATTACAAATACTACCACTCGTTTACAGAAAAAAACCACAAACATCCATTAACAATCTCCAGCCAATTGATTATTGCTCAAAATCTGTATCTTCATCTGATACAGACTCAAGCTTAAGATCTGTTTACACACACACACAGAGCTACTGAAGGAGCAGCTCTGAGAAACAGCCAATCAGAGCAGAGCTCAACATTATTATTCATTTCATTTTAAAGACAAATCTTAGGGTTGTAAATGGACATGTAAAACTGTCTCTGGATCATTTTTGCTCTTAATAAAGCCACAAACCTTCTGTGTAGATATCAGAGAACAATTTAACAGATTATTATAATGCATTCTTTGGCACCTTTAAATATCAATCTCCTTCATTTTTAAAGCACAATATAAGTACATACATGCATATATTAAACAATGAACAGTTTTGTGATAGTTTGCATATCAACATAGAATCATCAACTTTAAATTAAATCTATTAAAGTATCATGGACTGTGTGGACATTGGTGAAGACGACATGATAAAGGCTCACATAGGGTTTAAAATCTCACACACAGCTCTATTTATACTGGGGTTAAACTGATTGACATGCCCCCTTTCTTCTCATCCGGAGGATTAATGCTTTACTGACATGATGCTGCTGGTCCCGCCGGGCTTTCCCAGAATTCCTGCCTTAAACCTCGATGTCTAAGCAATCTGTTTCTTAAATGTGTTTGACTTTAAAATGGGGACTTCACTTGTTAAAGTGATGCTTGATGCTGCAGTTTAAGGTAATAATCTTTACTGATTCGTAGAAGCAAACAGAATCTGAAAACTTCTTCAGTTTCTCCAAAAGCCAATCTGTGCAATTCTACCGAAGGCACAAATACTACTTGCTTATTTTTAGCTGAAATATGTTATAAACACACGTGTGAAAGGGGTTTGGAGATGAATGACAGGTGTTCAAGTTGGACGTTTTTGTGGCCCTTCAGTGGATTCTGTGCGCTTGTGTCAACATTCAGATTAGTCCTAACTAGGCCTGACATAATAAATCCTGACCCAGGTGACATCAGAGGAAATGGAAAATTGTTTAAGAGGCGGAGCGAATGATTATATTTTGATGAAAGATTGGACATCATTGATAAAACAGAAGCGTGTCTTTATGAATCCTCTCTGATAAACCGTGCATGCATGAAAAAGAACGTAAAGAGGATATGTTTCGAATTCATATGGATTTTAATGTTGATGTTTATTTACTCTTGCATATTTTACGAGAAATTGCATGTTTCACAGTCAACACCTGAGGACAGATATTACACAGATGAATCATCAGGTTTCTGTTTGTTCATGTTGAGCTCTTCCCCTGGTGTGGTATCTGTACCTTTAAAAACCCACAGTGACCTCAAAGAAAAAACACCACAGACAGACAGAGCTTCTGTTTTCCCATCAAATACCAAATGTTGCTGCTTCCTTCGTTTTATTGCCCTCTGAAAGTCTTTTTCACACTTTACACCAGAAACCATTTGCTTGACTTCACTTCTGCTCATGGCTCAGATTATCCAAGGTGTTGACTCTGAATTGAAGAAGAAGTGTGAACATTGGCTTTACATCACTGAGCTGTTTTAACAAATTCAAGGTGAATAATCGCTTTGCAAGCAAACGTCTCGTCTTAATATATTAAATATATGATCTCTCTGCTATCATTTTAATCTTTTATATCGAGTCTAATGCCCCAGATTAATGACAACAACAACAACAACAAGTCATCTTTTATTAAACACAAAAGGAAATTATTGATAATAAAAGGTTTTTTTGCGGAAGTAGATGGCAATTAAAGTACCAAACTATAATGATTAAATATTCATTACATGATGATTTCAAAGAACAAGGCATACCGTTCCAAAACCATGGTAATACTGTAGCATGCACATAATCGTTTATTGTGCCTAAATGTAATAATGCCAAAATATTTTACTTTAACATGAATACGTTTTGAACGAAAACTTTAAAAATGCTGTAAGGAGTAAATTCGCAGTATACGCGGTACGTGAAACAAAAAATTCACAGAGATATTCCCATCCATTAGCTTCCTGTTGCCATTCTTCTGGGTAGGGTGCGCAGGAAAGAGAGGTTCGACTTTAGTGCCGAAGAGCGGTTTGATTGGTCCTTGAAACTGTCAATCAAAACCCCCGTGACACCCCATTGGCTAACTCTCTGGCTTTATCGCTTCATCTCGCACTGTTTCTCAGTCCATTTCTCTCAGTTAGTGCGTCGTGTCATTCCGCGCGGTGGTGTAGTACTGCACAGTTCTTTTAGAATCTGTCTTTATTTCACGATAAAATTCTCGACACCGTTGATCTTCGTATCTCACAGGCTATTTGTGTTGCGATTACTGTTAATCTCGGAGCAACGGCGTGAGAAGCGCAGTCCTAGTTTTTTGGGCGTTTGAAATCGGACACCGCTGTAACGTCTCCCCTCTGCGCGGAGGGATACACTGTTGGGGCTGACAATGTGGACGGTGCTAAAATGTCTACTCGGAAGATGAGATGTAACCTTTCCAGCACTCGAAAGAATTAAAAAACAAGTTGACCTGGAGTAACATTTGAACAGAGTTATATTGTAAGAACTCGTTGAACGCGGACTGCTCGAGTTTACCGGGAGATACGGCGCGTTTTGCACCGTGATTTTGCTGGACCCGAGACACGGAGGGGGGAAATTTTTGTCCCCCAACTTTCTGTTTTTCCTCCCGGACTGAAGCGCGTCTCTCTCCCGCTGGATGCCGCGAGTTTGAAGCGACAAACGGTAAACGTTTATCTGATTATTACCGCGTGTATATGTAGATTTGTTTTGAATTTGCCACGGGAGCTGTAATGAATAAACTTTTGTTGAGCGGCGAGTGTGTGTAGTGTTTTGTCTATAGGCTTTAGTGATCGCGCGTGTGTGTGTGTGTGTGCGCGGGCGCGCGCGTGGGTTTGAGTCCAGGGGAAACGGCTTCTTTGTTTAATTCTGGCAACAACGTCAAGTTTAAAACTCACTTTGTAGCTTATTGTTGTCTGTTTGTAAACACTTTAAGTAGCTGTTTACTACTTCAGATGACGTCAGGTGGCTCTGTGGCTCATAGATTTGTCAGTAATTGTAGTGTTTTAAAGTGTTTTAGGTTCAGAAGTGCCGTATGAAAGTTTGTTCTCGGCTTAAATGAAATAATCCTTCAAGTTAATGTGTTGTGATGTATTTTGGTGTGTACTTTGCTATATTGTAAGGGGTTTACAGTTCGTCCTGTGGAATTGTGTGTTTATTATACTTTTCCTTAAAAATAACTTTGTCTTAATCCAATTTTTGGAAATCGAATAACTTGTTACCTCGCTTTTTCTTCTATGTAATCCACACGGTTGTTTACTCGTGATGTTATTTGCTGTTTTTCCACATATATTCAATATTTGTCAATGCGCTTGTGTAGTTTGAAAACTTTGTGTCGTGTGTTTCTTTGTGTTGTAGAGTTCAGGGCCCTGTGTGTGTGTGTGTGCGCGCGTGTGTTGCATTTTTCTGCTCTCTGTAAATCCAGGCTTTTCTTCTCAATACACTGCTGTTAAAGTACTTCACAGTTAAACTAACCCTGGTTTATCTGTACACATGTATTTGTTTGGGATATTAGATGTAGATAAGAGATTTCCTGTAGAAGGATCGATCAGTGTTTCGTGGTTTGGGGGGGGGGGGTGGAGGTCTCTGTTGGTCTCTATTGCGACGAGCGCGTGCTAAAGTTTTCATGTTGTTGAGATGTATTGATTGTGGTCGATTTAGTAGAAGAAGAGGAATGATGACTTTCAAAGAGATGTAAAGCATTTAATTCCAAAAAGCTCCAGGATGGGTTAATAGTATAAAGTTACCATGGTAACGTATGATTGTCCCATGCTATTTATATTCTACTCCAAGTTACTTAATATAGGAATATAATGATGATAATGAAATTAATAAGACACATGGCCACAATAAACGTGGTTTAAAGGGTTAGTTCACCCCTTAATGACTATTTTAACCTAAGTCACTGTGTCTAAGTCTCTGTGTCGTTCTAAACCATAATGTGATTGTCTTCAGGACACATTTTTAGATATATTTGAGTAAAACCGTAAGGTGTGTGTGACTGTCCCGTTGACATCAGTTTGTTTTACAATTCTTTTCCCATGGCATCTTTCCATCGGCAAAAATATTATGACTGATAATATTAACACTTTTGTATGCAAGGAAAACAAAACAAACAATTTTCTTCATCAATTTGTTCTCATCGTTGGTCGTTCAACAAACTACTGATGGCACATGGACTCTTTTGGCGACGTCTTTCATTCATTTCTGATAAAAAAAATAGTAAATCAAACTGAAGTCACAAATATCAGAAAATGTGTTCTAACGACAATCGAATGACTTGAAGGGTAAGTGATTTATGATGAAATTGTTATTTTAGGGTGAACTAGCCTTTTAAAACTTGGTGCTATGTGCAAGGAAGCCATAGTTTTACCCAAAAATGTCATAGTATTTCCAGCGTACCATCAAATACAACAATGGTTAGCCTTAATGAAACCCATGACAATAGTGTCTAAAGTCATGGTATGACCGTAAAGGCATGGCAAAAACTACAACAGTGTATTACTATAGCACCTGTCCAGTATGAGTACTTGCGTGCTTTTATCATAGTGTGTAGAGCTTTAGGGTATTAAAGTGTTTGGTTCATTGTTAAATTGACATGTTTATTTGATGTGGTGCAACAGTAGTTGTAAGGTTTTAGGAGTGTGTATTTCTTATATACCCTAGCACTTTTGATCTTTTGATAGGTAATATAAAGCCCCATGTCATTTCCAACAGATGATGTTAAAGCATGCTATTGTCCAAAACTCAAATGAATGTTTAAACTGAAGACAAGGATTCAAGTAGGGCTGGAAAACCATTAATTGCAACTAGAATAGAAGTAATTCTACACTTATATTTTGATAAAGAAAACTTTTAGTTTACATTGTATATGTGTGTGTACTGTGTATAGTTATGTATATATAAAAAACACATAACTTATAATGTTTATAATATATAAAAATGTATATACACATTTTCTTAAATGTATACATGGATGTGTGTGTATTTATATATTACACACAGAACACACAATCTGCAAACGATTAGTCGCGATTAATCGTTTTCCAGCCCTACTCTAAACAATGTTTAAACTGAAGACAGGGATTCAAGACTATATCTGTGCTGTATGTTGTATGCGGAAAGTTTTCTTTATCAAAATATAAGTGCACAAATTTTAACCTTTGTTTGGATCAATTCATTGTTGATGTTCAAATATCTAGATTGTTTATTACTATAATGGTTTTAACATTCGTAAGTGTTAGTTGGTTTATGATATAAAACTTTGCTAATTCCAGTAGAAGTATGTGTTTGTATAATCATCTAGTTCCCGTAGTGTCAGTGTTTGTTTATCAGCGGGTGGGTGTTCAGGTGGGTTATTGGGGCTTGAGCCCCTGGACTGGAGGCTCATTGGTGGTCTCCCTCGCTGGTTAACCACCAGCAAATGCTCAGATGTGGTGTGTGCTTTGAAAAAACAATACTAAAACAGGTCTTTAATATAGCATAGTATATTAACAATGCAGTGATGTGTGTTTGTTTTAGCCAGAGGTCATGTTATATTGTGAATATAGGCATGTCTGATGGGTATTGTTAGATAAAAAGTAAAGTGGCACAGCCTTTTTTATTGTGATTTTTTTATCATGTGACAAACTCTCTTATACTGCTTCTTGCCTGCAGGATTATAAAGCGATTGACGTGTGTGTGAGCTGAAATAAGAGAAAGTGCTAAAGAGACACACAGGATGGCGACGGTGGGGACAGACATGGACCAACTGAATGATCTGCTGGACTTCAGTGCTGTAAGTACAAACAGTTCTGTTATAGTTTCAGTGATATGTAAGAGGCAGTCATATATTGTGAAAGTCATTGTTAAGATATAAAATATCTTGCTTTGACACATAAGCTCAGGTTTACAGTAGGGATGTAAACGGTTAATCGATTATCGGTTAATTGTCCACAAGAATTTACTCCATTCAATTAATTTAATTGTCTGGTAATTGAACAGCGCATGTGGCGAGATTCCCGACACAAAAAAGAAACCAAACATGAGGCGGGCAAAACAGAGTTTAGTGTGGAAGCATTTCAAATTAATAAATAATGCCAAAGATGCCCAAAGTAAACTAAGATGAAGTACAACAGCTCTAGTTCGCTGAGATACACCTTCATAACTTCCATGCAGCCGTACGTGTTAGCAGCTGTGGTGGGAAGGTGACTATAATTCGCGTCTCGTGTGAACACATCGTTAGGGCTCAACGCTAAGATATTTTTTCTTCTGGCGCAGTCGTGGTTTAGATTTTTACTAACCCTGCCAAAATTAGCACCAGCCCCACCAAAAAGCGCGAAAATATGTGCATTTGTATGAAATTGTCTGTATTGTTTTTGACCAATGTAGCCTTTGGTTGTACGCACACACATCTTTGCACATGGAAATGATATTGTGGCGGTGCCGCAGTGGCCCGATCAGACCGGTGACGGTTCTTTCAGCTGGCCCGAGCATTGTTGATGCTTCCCGTTACCCATTCAGATATCTTTATTTTTTAGCCCTGTTTTTAAAATGTTTAAAAAGCTTTTAACTGTTATATATGACAAAGCACATTAGTTGTCTCCAAAAATATTTTTATAAAAAAATTCACACTGCTGGGCAAGTACACTGCAGAAAGGTCATAAAATGATGTAAAATAAAATTGGTGAGCACTTGTGTTACCTACAGTTTCTATTTTCCCCTTTACATGTGTAAAATGTTATCTGTTGATAAAGGGGTCATGGTCATGTTATTTGTCAGCTGGCCTATAGCATGAGGTATAGAGTGAAAATATGATGTTTTCTACAACCCACAACACATTAAATGATAATATAATTTTCTCTCATAGATGTTCCCTCATCCAGTCTCGAATGGAAAGACCAGAGGCCCAGCGTTATCTAGCTCTCAGTTTGGTAAGTTATTTTACATCACCGCCACACTTTTCCATCATTTCTTTCTTTCTCTGATGATAGTAATAACTGCTTAATGAAAACAAATGATTGAGATACTTGATGAATGAGTGTCGTAAAATGTATGTGAATATGCTTTTCCTCGTGTATTGTTGTAAAGTGTGTGTGTGAATGTAAGTCTGTTTGATCATGTCCTCGGTCATTCTCCTGCTCCTCTGTTTCATCTACTCAGCTGTCGCTTCTTCATCATGGGAGGGGGGTGATGGGAAACCGTAGTTCTTCTCTCACCCCTGCAAACAATGTCAACAAACATCAAAACAAAACAAGCAGCCCCCTCTCCACAGTCTTTCTCTCCATCTCCTCTCTTTTCTCAAGTCTTTTAGGCTTCACAAATAGTGATAGGTCGATGTATTGCACTGGATAATATTTTGAGGGTTTTTCTATTAATTTAATTTATTATTATTGTATAAATAAATCTTTCTTTCTTGGTCGTGATGAAATAGCACTTAAATGTAAAGCTAAAGTCTGCTCAATCATTATTCAGTTTTAAAGGGGACATACTATGAAAATCTGACTTTTTCCAGTGCTATAATTGAGTCCCCAGTGCTTCTATCAACCTAGAAAATGTAAAAGGTCAACCCAGTAACTTAGTTTTGGTAAACCATTCTTTGAAAGCATGTGAAAAAAAAGGGGTCATTAAACGACACATGGTTGCTCACATCTACAAAGTGGCAATTAAATGTAATTTTAGTAAATTATCTGTGGGGTATTTTGAGTGAAAACTTCATATAAGGACTCTGGCGACACCAAATATTTATTTTACCTCTTTAAAAAGTTTTGTCTTACTGTGCTTACTAAACTTATTAGTAATGCAAAAAGACATTTGCCTAGCAGGACATTAATGACAGATTTTGGTTCAGAAACGCTCTTGTCTTTTATAAATACTGCTGGAAGGTTGCTTGTGTGAACATTTGTGTTGATTCTCTTACCGGTGGCCACAAAGTTTCACTTACTGACTACCTGAAAGTGAGAATAAGTGGCATATTTATAACAGCAGAACTTAAGTTTAAAGTATAGACTAAGACAAAGATTTTGCATGAATAGGAGCGATGAATCTACTGCAGATTACATGTCCTCGGATATTCAGTTTTTTTTCCCAGGATTTAATTATATTAATGTATATTTTGTTAAATGGCATCAAATATTTTTGAAGTGTAAATAAACCAACCAAAATTTGGCAAAGCAAGCCATTGTTTATATTCCTACATATTACCCACATACAAAATTTTTTTTAAGTCCGTATGGGAAAATGTTTATAGTAATTATCAAATAGATATTAGTTCTGCAGGTCAGGTTATGAGTCACTTGTAGAGATAACTAATAATTGTGTTTTTAGTCATGATGTTTGTGTGTCTCGTAGCCCATGACTCAAGCGTGACTCCTTCAGTTCCAGCGCTTTACTTTACATAATTACAGCTCTGCTTTCTGTTGTAAATCTGACTCACTTCATGAGCTTACCGTCGGTTCACGATGCCCTCGAGGCTGAGAGTCTCTGTCTGTAGTGTACCGCCTCTATATTAGGATGTTTTATTAGTGCATCTGTATGGACAGGTAGAGTAAAACCGTCCGTTACACCACGGGTGTGCATTATTTTCAGAAAATAGCTCACTTTAGCGCCTTTTTGTGGTTACATTGTTTAAAATCACTTGAGTGTTAACATTTGCAAGCCTTTGAAACGTGTGCAAATGATCAACTTTCACCTTATTTAAATTTGCGTGTTAATCCGCGAATCGCATACGAACCGTGGGTCGTGATCTGTGTGGATCACAGATAAACTGCGATCCGTTACACCACTAATTAGTAAAAAAACAAACATCTTGAGATGGGTACCCTACAATATTTACCTCTTATGATTGAGCATTAAAGACTTGGGCTTGAGTAGACTACTTGCTGGTGGCAAGCTTCTCATTTCTCATATGAGTCAACGACGACTGGAAGTGAAGTTCACAGAGTCATATTGGACTGAAATCTTGTCAAAGAACAGAAAAAATAATGGAATTAACCGGTTACCATTATTTTTTTTAATAAACATTTAATTTTTTGAAAGTTTCTGGTTTTGTTTCTGTTCCTTTCAAAAAATCGAAAGTTTCTGGTTTTCGTTCCGTGAACCGGTTCAAAGCCTTTTGGAAATGACAAACACGATTGTTTCCTCCTCCTAATGTAAACTTTGTGCATGTGAAAAACAGACCAATCTCAACATAACACCAACTATGACTTTACAGTCAAAATGTACACCCACAACACTAAATTAAGTACAATGTTGTTACAATGAAAAAACAAAGTTGTGACTTGAGCTGGCGCTATATGTTAATTAATGTCATAGTGACTATGACAAATATAGCAATCTTTTCTGGCATGGTTGTAGACTTTTGGAGAATGACATGAAGAAACGTATAGTTCTCTCTTCTCAATGAGCAGCGGGTCCTGCTGCTGTTGACCCTATTTCCGTTTTAAAGCACTCATAGTCAGCCCGGTCCTCGCGCAGCAATCTTACCGGTGACGGAGCGATGGCAAGTACATCGAGCTCAAAGGTAGCGGTCGCAAACACAAAGTATAATAAGAACTACTTTTCCATCTTTGAGGTGAAAGACAAGAATGTTTATGTAACATAGAACTTCTGTCTCTCCACGTCTGTAATTCTGATCTAATGAATCACCTCACATCATCACAAGCTGCCACAAAATGAGTGGTTTCTCTTTAGTGTCCCTTTTTTATTCCTTTAACTTATTGTATTCTTTTACTTAAACTTTTTTATGCAAAAGTAATGCAATAGTTACTTTTCCTGGTAATTAGTTACTTTTACAATGATGTAATGCAGTTACTAACTTGGTCTTGGTAAGAAGTGTGTCTAGCATGATTTCTTGTTTATTAGCATTTTTTTTTATCAGAATCGTAATAGATACTGCCTTAAACTGTATTTCTGAATGGCCTGAGGGTGGGATTAAGCAGATTTGAAGCTAAAGTATTTGCTGAACATATAGTACATGTTGAGGGCATTTGGTTAATCTCATTTATGACGAAGGTGGCGTTCAGCACCTTTTGCATCTGAACTCTTCATGGATATGTGAAGTGTGTTGTCATTTCTCTGTGTAAGACATCAGAACAGACACTTTAGATTGAGTTCATTGAGCAAGTTTTGTTTATTCAGGTGTGGATGGAAAGTCTCAACTTTAGCTTCTTAGTTTTAATGTGAAGAGATGTGTGTGTATAAGACAGTCTGCAGAAGAATCTGGCCTTTTTCTGAACACATTTCTCACTTTTCCTAATCAGGTCTGTTAATTAGAGTGAATATTCAGTGTGCTTATGAATATGGATCACATCTATTCTTGAGTTTTTTTTCATACTGTGTTGACGTATCATCACCCTCCTGTTGTTTCTTCATGGTATTTCACAGTTTTAGCCGTCTTTCATTTCTCTCTCTCTTCTTTCTATCCACCTCAGATCTCTGTAAAAATACTCGTCTCACTTCCCCTATAGCTCAAATGCTCGCTCTTAAATCAAAGTGACCTGATCAGGGCACATTATTTCAGAAAATTCATTTCATAAAGTTTCCCCATTATAATCTATTTTGTATTCCTCATCCATCTGGCTCTATTCGGGTACTTTAAATGCTTCAACTAGTAAAAAATGGATGATAGATTTTTTCTGCATAGAGATTTTGGAGGCAGCCGCCTCGACCAAATTTCGTGCCTGCCTTCATGTGTCGTCAAAGAAAACACAAACAATCCTTGGACATGCGTATTATTATCTGTAAGTGCAGTTGCGGCCTTTACGCCTCTATGGTGGCGCTGTTTCGTTGTCAGCACAGTGACCAAAGAAGAAAGGAATGCGCAATATGGAGTTTCCTATATCAGGTGCTATATTTCCTAGATGTTGTCATTACAGATATAAGTTGATGAAATAATGTTTCCTGCATGAAAATGTTCAGTGGTTCAACATCACAATCGCGCATTAAACACAACGTGAACCGTAATGATCCAAAAACGAATGAATATTTTAAACCGATTCAATAAGAGCTAAGTGAGTGAATCAATCAGTCTTGGATCATTGAGTGAAACGCATAACTGAGGATGTGAAAGTGCTTTATGCGCATTTATAAAGACTTACTAGTTAGACTTGGCACAGAAAATTCAAATTGTTGATAAGCTACAAGTTGGTTATATCTATAAAATCAGTGGTTTTGACTGGCATAAGGTGATGCATTCATATATGATCGAAGACAAAGCTGCTAGTTTAACTCAGTTCAGCAATAGTAGACTACAATATAAGGTCTTTATATGATTATTAACCTCCTAAAACCTGGATATTCACATACGTGGACGTAACTGGAACCTGTTGTGTATATAAACGGACAATTACACTGCTTCATGTTCAAAATATTATTTGCATGGTTATTATATTTAGTAGATCTTTCTAACCCCAACATAGCTGGAAGAAATCTTCCGAAGAAATCTGCAGGCACGGTTTCCGTTTGGGCCTGGCTATCGCAAAAGTTCATTTAATTTTAAATAACTTTGCTGTTTGTTAACTGTAAATGAACTGCTGTGAAGTTTTTAATTCATTGAATGTTTCGTATTTGTTATTTTCTTTGATCGTTAAATTATTAAACACTAAAAAAAGTTAAATGTGAGGGTTAGGGTTGTGAGGTTGTGCCACAGTGTGTGTGAGTGTGTGCATCAGGAGAGCATCACCTTCACCTCATTTTGAGCCAGGAAAAACCCTCATCGGTTTTATAAGCAAGCATCTCAATAATATCTTTATATTTTCAAAATCTCATAATTCTCTTAAACTTTGATAGATTAAACTTGTGTGGATTATAAAACAGGAAGATTCTTCATCAGTTAACTTGTTTTTATACTTCGTGCTTGAATAACCTGAGATTGTGTCTCTGGACAGTATTAGGCATCTTAGAAGACAGCGGTGTATTGTTGACTGCTTTGTTGGATGTATTCTAGATCTGCTAGATTGTCAATCGTCTGCAGGAAGTCCTGCTATTGTTGACCGTTTGCAATAATAAACTACTTTGGTAAACTCATTGTGTAGCAGAGCGTCAATAGTGCATGAATAATTCTTTCCTGTTTTTGCAGGTTTTGCGTCGTCAGTGGTGTGTGTGTGTGTGTGTGTGTGTGTGTGTGTGTGTGTGTGTGTGCGCGCTTTGTTGTCCCATGTCGATTTATTGAATCTGCTGACACGGCCTGTAGCCCGCCCACCTTAACCCCCCCCACCGGAATGTCCCCCCGGGCCCCGCCCGTAGATGGTGGTTGTCACGGCAATGACTCTCGTAGTCATAATTCACTCGTCCGCTCTACTTCTGTTCCACTCTATCACCAGTGCTGTCATCACACCCCATCCCCCTTTTTAATTAGACAACAAAACAAAAAATATGAATATTCATAGAAAGAGGCCTCATTAATATGCACAATTATGCAAATCAGTGTGCAATTAAGCCGCTTCTCTCCAGAGATGTTTGCAAGTGTTAAGGCGCAGAAGGAGGTTTTGGGAAATTTCTGCACCATAAATCTTTAAAATTCTTGGGTTCTGTGTGTCAGTAGATTGAGATTTAGTGTAATGTTGATGCGTTTCGACAACATTCTATGCGTGTGGAGGGTTTTAAAGCCCCTAAGGTTTGGTTGACGGGTCACCTCATGTCAGCGGGTGATGTACTGAGACACTTTATTGTACAAAAGCCACGTCAGGTGAACTTCACCGTGCCCAAAGGAAAACTGTGAAATGATTGTGTGTGTGTTTGTGAACCTGTGCTGTCAGATGATACGCATACATTCCTCATATTCTGATCATGTGACTGTTCGAGTCATCACAGGAGATCGACTGATGCACTGTTTTTGAAGTGTTGATGTGATATTCAGGCATTTTTATGTTTTTTCCTTTTCAGGATTGGATGATAGAAGTGGTCCGGGCTCTTGGGTCTCAGGAGAAACTAACAGTCCCTCCTACAACATACGGGTGAGAACACACACACACACACACACACACACACACACACACACACAACGTCTACATGAAAACATCAGTTCACAACAGTCTAGATGACAGACAGATGAAATATTAAAACTTTTAGATCTCAATGTTAAGTGTGTTCTTGCCATCATCGGCACCTCCTCATGTGAATGTTAATGTCTCTGGAAGGCGTAGACTATAATAGATTGATGTTAATCAATATTTATTACACTATCTAAAATGCTTGATTCTGATTGGTCGGTCGGTCGTGACATTTCAAGCTTTGTTATTCTGAGATAACTACCACTCAAAACTAATAACACACGGTAACCTGCATGCTGCCAATCATTTTGATATATATTTTTTTAATAAAATATATGATGATATATTTATAAATGATTAAACCAAATAGTGTGTTCGTGACATCTGAATGTCTTATCTTAAAACCGAAAGTAAACGTGTTTTCCTTGCTGAAGGTCTGCATTTGTTAAAAATGAGCTAATATAATATTTCCAATCAATATTTAATGTTGCTTCCCTTACTTATGAGGTAAATACACATGTAATAAATGGGATAATGTACAGTCAGCAGGTTGTTATCGCAAACTAAGACTTTTCGGTGTGATTTTAAGACTCGCAGCTTTGCGCCGTGTCCTGATCACACTGTTGGGGCTTAATAAGGTATATGTGCAACCTCCGTATTCCTGTTAAACGTAGTAGATCGGTTCCAGTTCTGTATGCTTAAGCCGATTTATACTCATGCGTAAGTTGCACCTCGCAACATTTTTAACAGCGCGTCAGTTCTACGCGGACCGCAAGCGCTGTGATTGGTCCACCGGAACCTATCCCGTCAGGTAAAAAAAACTGCGTCAGGGGTATTTCCGTTTGTGACGGTGAAAACAAAGATGAGCCAAGTTGAGGAGTGATTTAACTCAAACTGCAACAAAAGTCGCTGTTTATTTACTTCCATCATTGCTGGTCTTCTCAAATCATACACAACAAGTTGCTGTTTCTTCTTCGTTTGTGGGTTAACTTGCCAAGCTTCTTTTTCTCTGACGGTCGCGCTGCTACTGTGGTTACACGTGTGGATACTGCCTACTAGCGGTCTGCGCGTGTGTTTGCACGTCAACGCGGACGACGACGCAAAATTATAAATGAAAACCGATGCAGAACCTAAGCTGTCGGACGTACGCACAACTATAACAAGCCCTTTACGCGGACATGGTGCTGTTTTCATACATAAAGCCTTTAGCAGCTTACCAAAGACAAAAATAACCAATGTCCAGTGGATATGCTTATTAACATCTTAAACCTAAGTAAAGGAAAATGTACTAACTTTTTTTTATACTTTAGAGCTTTTGACAGGCATTTTCTTCTCACATACATTCAGATATTAGAATAAATAGAACATAACACAAATAACACTATAAATAATACTACATTGTTTTTCATTCCTCCTTTGTTCAAATGTGTTTCAAGTCTCTAACGTTTACACATGAAGAGTTGTGATCTTTAAAGGGAATAGAGCATAGAGATGATCAGACACATTCAAACAACATGCACTCAAAAGTGCAAATACAGAGAGACACGTTTCAAAAAGCAAGCAAACTTCTGTTCCTTACAGGACACATACAAACAAAACCGAGCGGAGAGTGGCGCAGTCTCAGAAGCCCCTACCATGACGCAGATTTCCGTGTGAATTTCTCGAATGACTAATTGCACGTGTGGCTTTTACGTGCGAATAAAGCACGTCCAAATTGAAAATGTTCAAGCGTCCAACTACGCGCGAATAGCGCATTTTTGCCGCCTCTACCACGGCTGCTGTAAACGCAACATTAGGGTGCTTTCTCGCCTGCCTTGTTTAGTTCGGTTGAATTGTACCAGAGTTCGATGGCTCACCTGGTGCAGTTTGTGAGAATCCAGCAATCAAACTTGGTGCGGACCGAGACCTCCTTGTCTCGTGAATATACAAACTATATATTCTATAACGACCACAAATGCGATCCGAACGCACAGTTGTCTCTCCATACTACACTAGTCAACATTTGAAGTGGATCAAAACCTTTCCTAAAAGTTGTCTTAAAACCAATACCCAGTACCCGTTCTTGTCTTAGGACAAGTTTGATGAATGTTTTTGATCCACTTCAAATGTTGACTACTATATATAAACTGCGGCGCAATGTCTGCTGTATTTTCCTCTTCTTTTGTTTACTTCCGGGGTTAAAATTTCCCGCTTGTTGGATTCCGACCAATCGAAAATGCATTCAAAACATGTGATCAACGAGTGACATGGATGTTATCACATACTAAAATCAATGAACAGCACTAATAAAGCATCATTCGTACAGATCATTAACTAAAAAAAGTTGGTTTAGGGTTTAGTAACTCTTTAAAAAAAAATCCAGATAATTTACTTACCCCCATGTCATCTAAGATGTTGATGTCTTTCTTTTTTCAGCTGAGAAGAAATTAAGTTTCTTCAGGAAGATACTAAAATATAGAAAATATATAGTATAGAAAATATTCTATACTCCATATAGTGGACATCAACACTTTACAGTTTTAATGCAGCTTCAAAGGATTATAAATGATCCCAACCGAGACATAAGGGTCTTATCTAGTGACACCATCATAATTTTAACAAAAAAATGCACTTTTAAACCACAACTTCTCGTCTTGCATTAACTGTGTGATGGGCCAGCGTGACCTTACGTATTTCATAATCACATGGAAAGGTCACACGTTACATATGTTATTATTATAAACTGAAAACTGACACAAAGACATTAATTAGTTTCATTCACATACAGCAACGTCTTAACGCTCATTTTTCTCCACACTGGGGCGGTAGTTTCAAATACGTTATGCGTGACCTTTTGATGTTATGATGCATTACGTGAGGTCGCGTTAGCGCCTCACACGGCCGGTGCAAGATGAGAAGTTGTGCTTGAAAATAACTTTTTTTTTAAATAACAATAGTTTTGCTAGATAAAACCCTTATACCCCGCTTGGGATAATGTAAAGTCCTTTAAAGCTGAATTGAAACTGTAAACTGTTGAGGTCTAATAAAGTCCACTATATGGAGAAAAATCCTGAAATGTTTTTCTTAAAAAAAAAACGTAATTTCTCCTCGACTAAAATAAATACATCAACATTTTTATTGACATGGGTGGTTGAGTAAATTATCTAGATTTGTTTTTAAGAAAATGTATTAATCCTTTAAGTCTGTGTCATTTAATAATGTTTAATTTAAACCAAACAACCCAAGACAAAGAGAGAGCTCTAAATAATATACATTATATTTAATTAAGACAATGAAGACATTTGATCCATTTCTGTACCTAAGGCCAATGTTGAACCTTACTTTGGGTAACTTTGTTGTTATTTTATTATATATGCTTGTCATTTCTTTGTTCATTCTTAATATACATTTTCCACCCTTTTATTTTTGATGATTTGAACTGTTAGTTTTGTGATCTGTTTCACCACTACTCTTAAAACTACATTTTACAGACATTCTCAACTCCGTTTTGTTACTGTACATTATAATATCCATACAAAAATCACCTATCTTATAATGTGTGCGTGTGTGTGTAGATGTGTGTTTGTAGGTCAGTTCAATTATGTGTGTGTGAGATTAACTGACCGTTGTTGATCTTCCTTCTCTTATCTTGAGTTCATCTCTCACCTGTCACTCAGATTAAATGTGTGAGGTCATCATGTGTTGTTAGAGTTTCATGTTGTGTGTATTCATCTATTATAAGTCTGTATTTAACACGCAGGTTATCAACTTGCCTGTTGTTTTACCTGATCTTATAGCATTTTAAACTTGTGTTAAATTAATGTCACAGTTTTTTTTAATGCACGTCTGTGGATCTCACATGTGTTTTATTGCTTATGTTTGTGTTTTAGGCGTATGGAGAGAGCACCCATTATCCTGAACCCGATGGTCTGGCGGCTTCTTCGTTGTATGGTTTAGGCATTGACGGTAAGTGAACCCAGTCTGTGTGTGTGTGTGTGTGTGTGTGTGTTTGTGTGTGTGTGTTTGTGTGTGTGTGTTTGTGTGTGTGTGTGTGTGTGTGTGTGTGTGTGTGTGTGTGTGTGTGTGTGTGTGTGTGTGTCTGTCCCCCAATTTCCACTGACTGCGGATCCGCTGTGGAACGGCTGCGGAGTCAATTGGTTTCCATTAGGGGTGGCACGGTCCATGAAAAAAATCCGAACCGTTCGGTTCGCTTGTCTCGGTTCGGAGCGCGTGTGTACCGCACGGTTCAACGGTTCATGGCATGCGCAATGTAGTCTCATGCCCTGTATGTGACCTCAGATAGCGTGTTTCCCTTTCGCGCGAAAGAAGAGGTGACTGGTTTGGAGTATAAGTACTGCAGGTTATGTTACGTGTAGAAATGGCAAGTGGGAGAGAAAAGGAAGTCTGCCCGCAGTTGGAGAATGCGCCAGCGTCGTATAAGTTTGGTGTGTGGAAACATATTTTTATTTCATGTTACTTATGATGACAGCGGAAATAAAACAATGGATAGAACTGCAGTCTATGGGTTGAATATGCTCCAGCAGCCACAGGAGATCGCCTTCTCTTCGACCATTTATCTAATCTGAGGTACTGACAACAATGTTTTACGTCTTTTCGTATTCAGCGCTATTTTTAGCCTTTCATTGATAAAATTAAAACGGCTGATTTCCGCGTAGTTTCATTTTGCTAGCGTGTGAAAGTTGCGCGATCTTATTTCAGAAATTGCCCCTCAACGTAATCAGAAGTGGTCAAAAGTGAACAAAAGAGACTTAAAGAGATTTTAATATTACAGGTGCAAAGGTCATGTTTCTCTCTCGTCCACATATACTCTCAGTATTAAAGCAGCCTCTCAGTGATAAATCTAAGAGCTACACTGAAGTTGGCATTTTAATAAATGCAAGTTATCTTTGTGTGCTAAAAATGCACATAAATTTTATGTAGATGGCAATACACATTCTCTTTTTTCCCAATTAAATGAAAAGCATGTTGAAATCATCAATGTCTTCCCTCTTGCTCTTTAAAAATCTCATCTGGCTTTCCTCAGAGATGGTCCCAATAATGTGCTTAAAGTCAAATTCAGTTTGTGCATGATTACATGATATAACTTTTTTTAATACTGTATTCTAAATTATGGATAATTAATACATTAATAAGATAATACATTTCTGGAGTGTTAAAAATTTAAAGAAAAAATAACAACAAGAACCGTACTGAACCGTGAACCGTGAACATAGAACCGTGATACGAACCGAACCGAGGGTTTTGTGAACCGTGCCACCCCTAGTTTCCATTCAAGTCAATGTGTGTATTTCCACTGACTGCGCTCCGAATCCGTCACAGCTCCGGCCATCTGCAGCCCTCCGCCACAAATACGCAGAGCTTCTATTTTTGACGGATGCGGGACAGCTCCGCAGGGCGGAGCCATGACTTTGTCGCGTGATCATACCTGAATTCGCAAGAACTCGTGTTTTTTTTATTAAATCTTTGCAATACAAACATTACAAAAACACACAAATAAAGTCATTAATAAATGTTTTAGCAGCCGCCTTATTTTTTGAATTTTGGATGGATTTGATGTACTGCTCTGTCTACGCGAGATCTCGTGTTGTGTAGGGGTGGCACGGTTCACAAAACCCTCGGTTCGGTTCGTATCACGGTTCTATGGTCACGGTTCTCGGTTCAGTACGGTTCTTGTTGTTATTTTTGTCTTTTAATTTTTAACACTTCAGAAATGTATTATCTTATTAATGTATTAATTATCCATAATTTAGAATACAGTATTAAAAAAAGTTATATCATGAAATCATGCACAAACTGAATTTGACTTTAAGCACATTATTGGGACCATCTCTGAGGAAAGCCAGATGAGATTTTGATAGAGCAAGAGGGAAGACATTGATGATTTCAACATGCTTTTCATTTATTTGGCAAAAAAGAGAATGTGTATTGCCATCTACATGAACTTTATGTGCATTTTTAGCACACAAAGATAACTTGCATTTATTAAAATGCCAACTTCAGTGTAGCTCTTAGGTTTATCACTGAGAGGCTGCTTTAATACTGAGAGTATATGTGGACGAGAGAGAAACATGACGTTTACACCTGTAATATTTAAATCCGTCTATTTTGTCCACTTTTGACCACTTCTGTCCTGATTACTTTGAGGGGAAATTTCTGAAATAAGATCGCGCAACTTTCACACGCTAGCAAAATGAAACTACACGGAAATCAGCCGCTTTAGTTTTATCAATGAAAGGCTAAAAATAGCGCTGAATACGAAAAGACGTAAAACAGATTAGATAAATGGTCGGAGAGAAGGCGATCTCCTGTGGCTGTTCGAGCACATTCAACCCATAGACTGCAGTTCAATCTATTGTTTTATTTCCGCTGTCATCATAAGTAACATGAAATTAAAAAAAATTTCCACACACCAAACTTATACGACGCTGGCGCATCCTCCAACTGCGGGCAAACTTCCTTTTCTCTCCCACTTGCCATTTCTATAAGTAACATAACCTGCAGTACTTATACTCCAAACCAGTCTTCTTTTGCGCGAAAGGGAAACACGCTATCTGAGGTCACATACAGGGCATGAGGCTACATTGCGCGTGCCTTGAACCGTGCGACACACACGCGGTCCGAACCGAGACAAGTGAACCGAACGGTTCGGATTTTTTTCATGAACCGTGCCACCCCTAGTGTTGTAATCTGGGCTGGTTTGTAAAAACGTCATAATTCAACGGCATAATGAGCAGAGACAGAACTAGGTATCGCGCGATCATCACGTAAATTTGCTAGACCTCGTGGGTCCTCGTCACTTTAGCACGCAGCCGCTCTGCAACAAAAACAGAACTGGTGGGTATTGGCGGAGTGCCCCTCTTACCAAACTTATACATTTGGTCTGTTCTTTCATTTGATATATTGTATGTTTATATATTTAAAGAAGAACATTTTCTGGAAGGCATTAAACTTTTGTGAAAATCATAAAAAATGCTGGCGCTGGCTAGCAACTGTTTTTAAAAACACTGGCAGGGAAAGAGTTAAGAATATAATTTTCTATAGTTATTATAGTTGCTATATGTGTGTTTGTTATCTAACATACGGAGATATTTTTGTATGATTTAATGAATTGTCTTTATTAATAAAATGTTCTTCCTCTTATCTGTTTGTTTGGACTTGATGGTAATGTCTGGTGTTGATTTCTCTTCATTATTTTTAAAGCTGGTGTAAACTGAGCAGAATATGTATTTGTTGTCACATCTTTAAAGTGGCACATTGTATTCTATCGGACCGCCCAGCCTTAATCTGACCCCATTTCTACTGCTCATCAGCCTGTGAACTTTAAGCACACATGAGATATCCTGCTGTCCTGAGCCGCTTTAGGTCACATAGGGATTTCTGTGACAGAAGATGGAGGGTTAATCTCCTGCCAGAGTTCCCCAGCTTTCCAGATAGACGTTTCTAATGTGTCTCGTCTTAAACCCATAAAGAGCAGAGCTCATTCGCCCGAGCGACCTGAGCACACTAAACATCACAATCTGGCCTTCACCTCCAGCTCAATATATTTGATTTGGCTCTGTATACTAACACACCTACATGGTTGTTTTGACATCATGTCATTGCTCTGCATCATCATGCTGTGCTCCTATCATATATATTTTAGTTGATATTAACCACCACCACTTACATGCGTGTCTGATGTGTGTTACAGGTAAATCTGACCGAGGTTACCCGTTTGGCACACAGGTAATTTAAACGCTGCCTTTAATAAGTTGTTGACTAATTGTGGGTTTTATCCTGTAGTCGGTCTGATCTGTGTCACGTGTTGTTTTAGTCACAGCTGCTGTCGGGTGATATCGGCGTCTCTGGTTCAGATATGTATAACCGCAGGAGGTTGCCGGACTCCGCCATAGGTGAGATGAGCTGATGTTGGCTGTGGGTTTGATATGTGCTGTCATGTTTTATGTAGGGTTCTATCAAATCACTCTTATTTTTTTCTGGATTCTGTAAATTAATAAATTAAATGCAAGTAATCAGAACGATTAAACGTATTATACATTTTAACAACAGCTTATTAATGGTTTGCATCCAAAAGTACATGTGGGTAATGCTTACTGAATTCATGGTAAAATCCAACATTTAATCTTTTCCTCAGACAAAGTAGTGCCATTAAATTAACACAGTACAAATTAAAAAGGGATAAAAAACTGTTCATGAGTCATTAAAACATTAGGGCCTCTGCATTTAAATGTTAATTTCTTAGGTTATTTTGAAGACTTTAGGGTCTCAGATGGTCTCTTTGACATGGTTTCCTCTATTGAGAATCAATGATTATAGTTGACGTGTGTAATCCCGTGTTTCGTGCCACGGTTAATACTACCATTGCAAACTGGTATTCACAAATAAGTTATTGTGGCTTTTAAAAAATATTCATTTTCATTTAGTTCATGAAATTCTGCACTATAGAGTAAATTCAGTTTTGTCTTGATTATAAAAGACAAAAATAATACCAGAAGACTTTCAAATATAAAGATAACATGGCAAATACAACAAGGTATTTTTATAATATTCTGCAAAAAATCTGTGGTATTAAAGCTACTTGACAATATTACATGCCCGAGGAGTGCCCATCCTCATGTGTTTGTTTGCTTAGATCATCATTGGTGTTGTTCAGTGAATAAACCATTAATAAACTTTCATCTGAGTGGCTTTAAAATAATGTTTCTCATTTCAGATCCACCTCCTAAAAAGATTCGTAAGGTTCCTCCTGGCCTGCCGTCGTCAGTGTCATCGGTGAGTGTTTGGACTGATCTGGCGTCAGTCTGTTCACACTTTAATGATAACCAAAACGTTAACTATTCACTTGCACACTGCAGTACAAATCATTTACCTTTATTGGCACAAACTAATATTTTTTACATTTCCTTTAATGAATACTTTTACAGTTGTTTACATGTCATTAAACGTGTAAAGTTGCCGTTCTTGCTGCATGTACAGCGTCTATAACCAAAAGCACTTTAAAGTCTAATAGTTTTGATTGACATGTCAATGGTTGGCATAAACGTGATCCCTATGATATGGTTCCTTGTATCGTAATAGTTCTGGTGTGACCTCTGCTATTTTATATAAAATAAAAAACGTTTTTTAAATGATATTTGTATAGTTCACGTTGTTGTCCACAGTGTGAACGGCCCTCAACAAATAACATTTCCCCTACATACATACTGTGTGCTAATTCAGATGTAGCTTCTATACGTGCAACGATTCTTTCCTCCATTTATGGTAGTGTTTCCTCTGCATGCAGTCGTGCATTCATGCATACACATGCATGCAATTAAACACACCCTCCCCTGACACACACACACACACACACACACACACACACACACACACACTGTTGGCTTTAACTTGCCCTTGCACATCTCTGTATGTGTTAACCTCACAGGTTTCGGGTCGTTGCCATTGGCAACAGTCTCTGGTCTACTTGATGTCTTTGGGTTACAGAGTAGAATATAGGCTGCACATCTATAGATATAGACGTACATATAGCTCATCTCATGTGTAATTGAATTGTGTTTCCCATGAAATGAATGCGTATGGCAGCGTTTGTGCTAGAGACGTGGATGATACCGCAGATCACATGACCAGACGTAATGAATTTAACCCCAACAATAAAGTAAAATAAAAAAGTCCTTTGTTTTAAAGGAGGGATGAGTCAATGTATGGAGATGAGATGATATTCATATATCCATACGAGCGATGTTGAGGTGCTTCTTCATCAGATCATCTACATTAGTCACTCGTGTTGTGTTCCTGTCATCATGGACATCTTCATCTTTTCTCTTTTCTTTTCTATTTCCTCTGTCTGTCTTCTTCGCTGTGTTTCCAGCTGTCTGTGGTGTTGGCTGATCTCCAGGAACAGGCAGATGGCTTTGTAATTGGGAATGAATCTTTCTCCTGTTTGTTTATTTTCCTCTTCTTATACCATCTTATGCACTTAGTTTCATAAATCTCACTTGATTCGTTTTTGTGAAATGTTTTGTTTGGTTATTTTTCACCCCTCTGTTTCGGTTTGTTGTGTTCAGTTTGACAGAAGCACAACCTCTGAACGTCAAGTTGAGATTTAGTGATTTTCCTCTACTTGTCCCACACTGATGGTCATTCGTTCTTTGTTTTGCCTGTCAGGTCTATCAGGGTGACAACTATAACCAGGACAACAGCGGATACCCTGGATCCAAACCTGGAAACCTTTACACACCCACCATTTACATGCAAGGTGTGTATGTGTGCGTTAGGGCTGCAACAAACAATTATTTTAGAATCGATTAATCTATTGATTATTAGAATTAATTAATCGACTAATCATCTATTGTTTTCGACAACTAATCAGTACGTTTTGAATGATTATTTAGCTTTTTCAATTAGTTTAAACATTAAGTTATACACATTCAAACTAATAAAAAAAAAGAAAATCACTTCAGCATTTGAAATAGTTAATTCTCTTAAGTTTTCAGATTTCTGTCAAACTCAAATTACACACAAATGCTTTCTAAGCGTTGTTTAATTATTTTGTTCTCTTTCAATAGAAAATAAATAAATAAAAACTAAGCAGCATTACAGACTACATTTTTTTTTAACACAAGCATCTCTTGTCAGCAGTATTAAGAACTTTTCTAAAACAGACTATAAGATCTAAAAGCGTTACTAATAATAATAACACTATTTACTATCACTATCCTGACTCCTAAACTCGATCAGGCTTTATTCTATGAAAAATAAATCATCAGATTACTGTAATTATATTGGTAACACTTTATAATAAGGGTTCATGAATCATAATGAACTAATATAAATGAATTCTTACATAAATATGAAGTAATGCGGAGTTAACGATTTCTGTAAAAACACTTTCAGGGCTCAAAATTAACTTTTTTATTTGGTAGCACTGGTGCTCCCAACTTTAAAGAGTTAGGAGCACCAGCAAAAAATTAGGCGCACTCATCCAAAAATTATGAAGCACCACAACTACAATGTATAAGTTAATAGATTTTATTTTATTAAAAATTAAACACCACAACTGGGCTTTACACATCCTATGGCCAAGATTTGAAATTTGGTCTTTTTTGCTGCATAGATTACTAAAATAATACCCAGATGCTGTTTAAATAATATAGCAGCAATAATAATTTAACAATTACAGGAAACACAAATATGATTACAATAGAAAATCTAGCAAACACGTAAAACACTGTTTGATTTGATGGTGACATTACAAAAGTGATCCTAATATTGAAGGCTAATATATATTGGTATTGATAACTGCATTACCAGGATGATATTACTACTAAATAGGCAATGTTTTTAAAAACATACCATCAGCATTGTCGTGTTCCACCTTATCATGGAATACAAGGATGTCTGTCGGATGTCCCTCAAGCAGGATGCGCACACATCATCAAACACTAGTTGATAGACAGGTCGGTGTCTCCATCAATAATGAACACATTTGTCACGACAATTCTTGTGTTTTGGGCACTTTCGCCATGTTTAAGCACGGTCTCGCGCTTAAAATGTATGGATTCTGCCACCAACGCCGTTTTACCTGCAACCTCCGTTTCACAGGATTTACAGTAAACAGTACACAGTAACATCGAGTCATTTCATAGCGGAGCCACTCGTAATCTTTAAGCCTCTCTCCGAAAGGTTTAACGTTAAGCCTTATTTTCCGGTGGTGAAGTTGCATTTAAATCCGGACCGTCGTTATGAATTAACACAGTAGTAACATTGGCTGTAGTCGCCTCGTTCTCAATCTCTTCATGCTCGCGGTTCGTTTTTTCACATTTTCGCGCTTTGCGTAAGAACGTAGCATGGCAACAAGGAATGATTGACATTCATATTAGCCAATCTGCGCTCTTCATTAAACGCAAGAACTTAAAGGTGAAATTTGATTGGTTATGTAATGTTGGAGAGAATGCTGAACCTGGAACAGCACACAGCATACACAATCTAAATCAAGTCACACCACAACAAAATAGGCAGTCGCACGAATGCTCTCAAATATATTTTAAGGTCGCACAGATTCAAACAAATTAGCGTCGCACACCTGAAGTCAATAGATAGGTGCGTAGGATAAGACGACAAAAAGTCTCAAAATGTACAAAGAACAATTCCCGCACACTATCTGCTTGCTGAAAAAATGTATTTAATGAAAGTTGCGTTGCAACGTTTCGATCAACTGATCTTCATCAGGCAACTGCAATTGTTACAAACATCATCAAATATAAATGGACAAATGTCCAATCACAATGTAGAAAAACAAATCACATGATAGGTGCATCATTCAAAATAGTCACATGATTACATCTCAATTCAATAATCTCATGATATCATTTAATATATGTAACCCGATACACAACTCATATGTAAGTCTAATACACAATTCAAAGCATCACATTAAAAAGTGCTTCATCATTTAACCCTAAAGGTGATAAAGTTTGAAGAGTATCGATCCAATAGAGTTCACGTCTCAGTAATAGTAAATCAATATCACCACCTCTAGGTGGCATTTTCACCTTTTCAATTCCACAAAAGCGTAGTGAGGAAACATCATGATTAAGTGCATTAAAATGGGTCGCTACCGGGTAATTCATATCCTTTCTTCTGATTGAACTTTTGTGTTCACTAATTCTTAGCTTAAGTTGACGTGTTGTTTTTCCCACATATCCCAAACCACAAGGACAGCGTATCAAATAAATCACGTGTGTAGAGACACAAGTGATTACTGACTTAATGTCAAACTTTTTTCCGGTTCTAGGATGACTAAAAAAAGAAGTTTTGAAGGTGTTGTTACATTGTGCACAATTTCCACAGCGATAATTTCCATTAGGTAAAGGGCTGATTAATCTCTGTGAAGGACTCGGAGTATTCTTCTGAAATTGAGCATGTACAAGACAATCTTTTAAGTTCCTAGCCCTTCTAAATACAATCAATGGGGGATCTTGAAAAATGGCACTTAATTCTGAATCGGAAGACAAAAGGTGCCAATGTTTTTTGAGGATCGATCTAATCAGATGAGATTGAGAAGAATGGGTAGTAATGAAAGTGAAAGAATGTTTTTTAGATAATTTGGTCTTCTTTTTTAACAACTCAGAGCGTGTCTTAAGGAGAGTTACATTAAAAGCTTCGTCAATCCATTTAGAGGGATATCCCCGATCTAAGAATTTATTTTTCATAATTAAAGCCTTCTCTATGAAATCAGTGTCAGAATGGCAAATTCTTCTTAGTCTGAAGAATTGACTTTTTGGAAGGCCCTTTTTCAAAGCGATAGGGTGAAAGCTGTTGGCTAAAAGTAATGTGTTGCGATCAGTGTCTTTTGTGTATAGAGTCGTAATCAATTTCCCATCATTTTTCAAGACCCACATATCAAGAAAATGTACTTTTGTGTCATTGATCTCACAAGTGAATTCCAAATCCTCGATAAAGCTGTTCAAGATAGACACAAATTTACTAACATCATTTTGATTGCCCAAAAAAATACAAAACACATCATCAATATATCTGTACCATTTCAAGATCTGAGAAAAATATGGATTTTTTTCAGGATTACACACAAAACAATGTTCAAAATGACCCACAAACAAATTAGCGTAATTGGGGGCAAAAATCGAACCCATAGCTGTACCACTTATCTGAAGATAATAGTCTTTATCAAAGCTAAAATAGTTATATTTCAGAACATATTTAGCCATATCGATCAAAAAATCAGTCGGAGGTGTAACATCACTCCGTGTAGAAAGATAATACTTCAGGGCATCTAGTCCCTTCTCATGTGAGATGTTGGTATATAGACTAGTGATGTCCAAAGTCAGTAACAGAGCATTCTCAGGTAAATCATGTAATTCAGAAATCTTGTTGATAAAGTCAGTTGAGTCCCTAATGTAGGCAGGTAAGGCCTGTACATAAGGTTTGATGAAATAGTCCACATACTGAGATAAAGGAGCTAATAGGGAATTAGTCTGTGCCACAATGGGGCGACCTGGAGGGTCTGTACAGGTCGCACAGATTAAATTTTGGTCGCATATGCGACCAAAACAGTCGCAATTTCGAGCCCTGACTTTGGAAAAGGGAGTCGCGCTGACTACAAAAACACACTTGTAGCCAATCAGCAGTAAGGGGCGTGACATCGTTGCGTGGGTTGCATTTGTGTGGGGCGGGTCTATCAAAAGATGCTCCAGATTTTATCGGGGTAGGGTCGTGTTTGTTTAGGTGATTTCAAAAAACAACATTGGCTTTCACAGATCATGCACCCCACCTTTAAGGCATGTACAAATCATAAACTAATAAAGAGTCATCATTAACTAAATAAGACTCATAACACATAATTCATTGTTTATTAATACATTAACTAACAAGTAAAAATGTCATGTTTGACTTAATGATGACTCATTAGTTTATGATTCGTAACTTACATTCATTAACTGCGCATTAGTTCAGCCAAAGATATAAAGAAGTTCATTATGATTCATGAACCCTTATTATAAACATTATTATTACTGTTAATATTATTACTATTAGTGGTACTGCATTCATCTAATAGAGATTTAGCGCTAAGTTAGTTATGTAGTTCCAGCTAGAGAACCCTTAAGTTACCTCTCAACAGCTCCTCTTGCCCCGGATATTTCCTCTCTAAACATTGTGCTTCAGTGAAATGCAAGTTCTGTCTTTTATGTATTAAACACGACAGCATTCTTGGTTTGAAGTTTTGTGAAACTTTCGTTCTGATTTGTTTGCACCCCACCATTTGCGCTGTGTTTTCATTTTCTATCGTAAATTTGTAAGTGCTGCATTACACTTTAGTGCTACAGCGTCACTGCGGTCCAATCGCAACATTTCAGACACTTGCATAAGGTTCATGAAATCAAACGACTACTCGACAACAAGGATATTTGTTGGCACAATGTCGACTAATTGTTCCAGGCCTAGTGCGCGTGCACACACGTTTGTCTGTCCATGTGCGTGCACATTTATTTATTTATTCACATTCTTATTGTTCTTTCATGCATTATTCTTATAAATGCATATTTATATATTTGATCAATGTTTTAATGTGCATTGTTAAAAGGTGTAACACAACATATTTTTAGTTTTATGTTCTCAGTTTAATTTAAGATGAGTAGTTGTATTGGTTAAAGTTTCTCACATCGTCTTTATGTTAACAGATGGGATTCCAGAACACTGGGGACAATCTGGATATTCACCTGTTATGAATAACTCTCCTCACATGGCTCCGTCTGCACCCTTTATTAACACACAGGTGAGTCTGAGATTTATCATCACAGTTTAACTCCAATCACACAGCATATTGATCTCCAGAAAATTTCTGTAAATTTGTCAGAGAGGCTTCTGTGTGAATGTTAATGTTCTGGGATGGCTCCTGTAAAGAGGACCTACAGTAGTAACAGTGCCGTAACATTCACAGAAAGCATTCTGTGTGTATAAGATCATTTACAAGCATGACAGAACAACGCATCATAAACAATAAACCATTGACAGCCAATCAAATCCATTTGAATTTAAAGTGCTCACGTCTTTAAAATGACACTGCTGTTATGTTTAATACTTCTGCCCTGTAAGTCATTAAACCCTTTCACTGATCATGTTTTGTGAGGTTGGGTTGGTTAAAAACCGCTCCTGATGTCATTACTTGAACATTTATACTCTCAATCACTTTTTTCTATTTGATGAGCCACAGACCTCAAATAGTTCATTATGCCAAACCTCTATGTGGAAAGTACTTCAGTGATGATGAGTCAGGGGATTTCAGTGATTTGATTGGCTGATAAATATGTTTGTGGTTAATTTGTAAATAAATTTGACCGCATGTGTTTGTGTTGACCACAGAAGAGGCAACCTTTGCCCCTGTCCCCGCAGAACTACCAGCTACACGGTAGTGACGTCAATCTATCCACAAACTTCCACGCGGCATCTGCTGGATACGGAGTTCCCAACCACACGCCGCCCATAAACGGAACGGAGAGCATCATGGGTAAGAATTTCCACCCTGACTTCACCACAGACCAGAGCGAGACGGGCGGTCGACTTTATTGCCGTGACCTGCTGTGTAGTTTATCGTAAACGCACGTGTTTCTCTCTCCTTCTTTACAGCGAGCAGAGCCGGAAACGCAGGCAGCTCGGGTGCTGAGATCGGAAAAGCGCTGGCTTCGGTGAGAATAAAACATTCAGTGTTGTTTATAATTTACACCCAGTTTAACTTAACTATTGGTTGGATTATTTTTCAATGTAATATCTGATATTCAGAATATCTGCTGTGGTTCTTTAAACATTGTTTTTTCTTCTCTTTCTTTTTTTTTTATTATGTTCAATCATTCAGTAAATTACATGTATGTTACTGAACGACTTGTTTTTATATTTTTAGATCTATTCCTCTGACAATAATGGAAACAGCTTTCCTTCCACTCCTTCCCCTCCTGTGGGATCTCCTTCAAATGTTGTCGGTGGGTTTCTCTCTCTGTGAATGACTCTGTGGTGCCATCTGTTGTGTGATAATGTCAACACATATCTACACACACACACACACACACACACTAAGATCTTATTGAGCTTTGTGTTTGTGTCCACAGCCTCAGCATCTCAGTGGCCCAAAGGTTCTTCTCAAACAGCGCCATCACCTGGTTATGAGGCGGCACTGCAGGTATGTGTTGTATCAGCACATGCACAAAACATCTGTTTTTAAACAGTAAAATTCATATAGACGTGAACACTACAGCATGATTTTTCATGACTGCTGTCAGAGGTTTTGTTTTTGTGTGTTAATTGATGAGTGATGTCGATCATTTGGTTTCTCTGCAGAGTAAGCTTGACGATCGTCTGGGTGAAGCCTTGAATGTGATGATGAATCATGCGGTGGGTGGACAGGGTCTGGCCGCAGATATGCAGAGTTTATTAAGCGCGGCGGTCTCTGGTCATGGTGTGACGGCTCTGGGTTCCCTCAGTCAGGCTTTTGGCCTCAGCAGTCGGCTGCAGGGCATGGTGAGTTTAAATTTGCTGTCTTACTGTAGTACGAGACAAAGAGTGCATGCTATTATTGTACATTTCTTATTGTCTGCCCTTTGTATAATAAAGTTAACTCTTCTCTTTGATGTCCAGATGTCGAATCACAGCGATGATGGCGCAGGTTTACTGCAGGGACACCACGCCTCTCATCAGGCTCCGCCCACATCCCAATCTGATGGCTTTACCAGTCAGTGACTATCATAATTATTTTTATTGCTATATTTAACAAAAGCATTTTGGGAATTTTTGTGTAAATGTGCTTTAGTTTCTGCACCAAACAGAATATTAAGTATGTGAACCGTGCTGGCAAAATGAGTCTCAATGCACACTGTCTAATTTTGAGAAATTGAGGTTTTCATAAAAATAAATCCCTCGTCTAGCAAATTCAATGCTCAATCTAAATAGTCATTAAACTTCTAAATTAATATTTATTTGTGAGAGATGTATCGTCCTAAATGCTTCATCTAATTCAATCCACATGAGCGTCTGATATTTTGGTTTTAAAACATGCAGGAATCAGAAAATAAAGTGCAGGACTTGATTCGTGTAAAAGTTATTTAGAGGGATAAAGAAACAATAAAACAATAAAGAGACATAAAAACAAATGTTTCTCACGCTGACTGACACATCTGAAGCGCTTACACACAGACACAGCAAGTGCATGACCCCAATGTATGTGTATATATATATATATATATATATATATATATATATATATATATATATATATATATATATATATATATATATATATATATATATATATATATATATATTAAAGCTTTCTGTCTCAATGTCAATCAAACAATAAAAGAAAAAAAAAGTTCAACATATATTTTCCCTGTAGATATTATTTTTGACCCTTTGTGTTAAATCTATTAGTTTTACTCTGATTTTAAGGTATGGATTCACTGATTTTGCTTTTGAACCTTAAAAAAAAATCTTTAACTCAATTTTTCCCAGAATTGACTTTGCTGACTTGATCAACTTTATCAAACACGTGTAGCTCTGTCATTTTTTTTGTCAGATTTCAACAAATCATAAAAAAAATTCTAGAGAACATAAAATATAAGTTAGTAAACGGTGTTTTCTGTGTCTGTCAGGTCTCTCTGGTGCTCTTTCTCGCTCCTCTCACGCCTCCAGCTCAGATATAAAGCGAGAAGATAAAGAAGATGATGAGAACATGTCCAATGCAGACAAATCAGAGGATGAGAAGAAAGATGGAAAGAGCCGCACGAGAACAAGGTACCGGCCGATCCGAACACTTGACATTTACTCTCAGGGTCCCACAGTAACATGACGGTGATTAATAGAGAGATAATCCTTGCGTTAAAGATTTTAATTGTAAAACTGTAAAGTATAACCGTGAAATTATTTAGCTGACAAACGGTGCAGGTCACTCAGTCATTGAGTCGTTTTATGTGTCACAAAATAGATAGTTATATTTCTATTCAATTTATAGCATTTGAATAAATATTGCTGACACGCGGATGTACAACTACACATTTTAACATGCACACACACACACACAACAACACAATAAACATTAGTTCCCCTCACATCACACACGTATATCTTCTCGTTCGCCCCAAACATGTCATGATGGGAAAACACACGTTCATCCCTGTACCGGTTGTTTTGCTGTAACCCCTGTGTTCCTCTGATCCGTCAAGTCAAGACGAGGATGACGAAGATGACGAGGATTTGCCGGTGGAGGTGAAGGCGGAGCGGGAGAAAGAGCGCCGCGTGGCCAATAACGCTCGCGAGCGTTTGCGCGTGCGCGACATCAACGAGGCCTTCAAAGAGTTGGGCCGCATGTGTCAGCTGCACCTGACCAATGAGAAACCGCAGACCAAACTGCTCATCCTGCACCAGGCCGTAAACGTTATACTCAACCTGGAACAGCAAGTGCGAGGTCAGTGTGTGGGGCTGACCTGAGATCAGTGAGCGGACACTGTGGAGATCTGTCTGTGGGTCAGGTCTCCTGATTGGGTCGAGGGGTGAGAGGAGGCGCTTAGGCTTGCTAAAATCTGGGAATTTTCAAGGCTGGAAACTTTCCATGGGAATTAATGGGAATTTGAAAACATTGCAGAGTTGCCTATAACAGGGAACTAAGATTTAATGCAATTGAAGTTGAATTTCTCCCGTGTCACATGCACACAGTTCACTGAAGTGAGGCCACACCCCCTGCATCTACTTACATTCATTCATAACATACACAGATCATTTCTTAAAGTCAGTTAATCAGATATCTAAATGTAAGCACTGTTTCACCTAAAAGTTTGCACACATTACTATTTTTCATGTTTTTTAAAGGAAATGTTTGAGGTTTTCATCAAGCCTGCATTCATTTGATCAAAAATCCTTCAGAAATCATTTTAATATGATGATAAATCTGCAGCCTGATGAGCTCAAGTATCAGAATTATTTCAAATTTAAATGACCTTGCATGCGTGTCTGCTTATAACCAAATGTTTATTTATTTTTGTATATGATAGAGTTTATATAAATGTCCAAATAATTCCAATTAATTCCTGTTAAAGGAGCATTTCACCAGTAGAAACATTCATCTTTATTGAAAGTGTGTCATATTTGAAGTCGAAATGTTACATACATTTCGAATTTGGTGCCTATTTGACCGAGAAAAGAGGTGTTTGTAGTCTCACCCCCTCAACAAAGATATTGGACTTCCTTCTTTCAATGATGCAAAATGATGATTTTTACATCATTGAAAGAAGGAAGTGCAACACTGAAATCTGTATTTCTCCCGTCTCAGCGGCAACTGAGAAAATGATGCATGACCATTCAAAAACATGACTGGGGTTCTAACTATACAAAGATTAATGCAAATGGGTGAAGTGTCCCTTTAAGTTTCCAATTTGGAATATTTCCAAAATTTCCCAGATTAAGTTCCCATGGAAATGGGGCAGAAACTTTCCAGCCCTTTTAACTCTTGAGGCGTTAGGTTGTATCAGATTATTGATCAGGACCTGACCTGTGTCGGGTTCATCATGTTTAGGTGACCTCCAACCTCCCCACGGTCCAATCAGGTGCCTGTTTAGGGTGATTGTGGGACTGTCTGCACATTTTGTCATGGTTTGCGTGTGTTTCTGTCTGCCATTTCCCGCAGCTTCACGTTCATCTCGCTAGTTAAACTTAAAAGATTGGGTGAATCTCACGAATGGAAATGTTTTGAACTTTCAGTAGTGAGATTCACTCATACGGTAACTGTGTGTCTGAGATTGTAATGATCTTCTTCATCATCTCTATCTGCTTCATCTGTGTCTTCATACTCTTCATCTCTCTAACATCTCTGTTTGTCTGTGAACGTTCCTCTCTTTCTCCACAGGCTTTTCACACGGAGATGGACTCGTGTTCTTGCTCGTTTCTGCTAACACTCGCTTCATATCTGATAATAATCTGAGCGCTGCTTGCATGTCCCGAGCCGCCGGCCGTGTTTTTAACCCTCGGTTGTTTTCTTTCACCATCTCCACCTCTTCTTCAGCACTTTTCTTTGCAGATGGTCGCAGTGGTTTTAGTCTCATGTTGTATAAATGCATCTCTGGAGCGGGGGATGCGTTTACGATGAGACGTCGCATTCACCTCATCCTGTCTTCTGTCCTCCGGCTGTCTCAGTGGCAGTGTGTGTGTGTCTGTACGGTTCTTGGCAGATGGCGCGTCTCATCTCGCTGTCCTCTCGTCTTATATCTCTCGCTCTCTCTCTATCTCTCTCTCGCTCTGTGGCAGTTCCCACGGGTCTCCCCAAAATCCACTGACCCTCTGAGAGATTATAAACGCTCCACGACGTGTAGTTAGAATGCAAAGAGCCATGTTTGTTTTGGTGCTCAGGATCGGATGATGATGATGATGATGGCGCTCTCCTCTCCACATCTCTGCTGGATCCTCTTCATCAGTCCTCGTCGTTATTCGTTCACAGTCTGGCCTTTGGTTTGAAATGAGCCGTTCTCATAGGCAGCATTTATTTCTCACTGAACCACATTTAGAGATTATTTGCCGAGTAGTCAGTAAAAAACATACGTGTAGAATTGTCCGTAGTACTGAAATTGGCTGAATGTAGTACTGAATGTTTTTCTTTGTGATGTGTAAATGTATGGTAAAGGTGTGGGACCCTGTAATAAACTGCAGTTCAGAGGTCTTTTCTAAGTTAACGTTATTAACGAGCGCCTGGTCGCCTCTGGCAGCAGTGTTTCGGAGGAGTGCCTCACGGTGGAAGAGAAGGAACAGCGTGAGCGGGAACGCCGCATGGCCAATAACGCGCGGGAGAGGGTACGGGTGCGGGACATTAACGAGGCGTTCAGGGAGCTCGGCCGCATGTGTCAGCTGCACCTGAAGAGCGACAAAGCTCAGACCAAACTCATAATCCTCCAGCAGGCCGTGCAGGTCATCCTGGGCCTGGAGAGACAGGTGCGAGGTATGATGAACTCCGCCCCTCGACACACACAAACACCTTCCTGCCAAAAATCACCAGACACACGTGACTCACGCTGCCGCTGCTGCTGCTGCTGATGTCTCATCTGATCGTCTTGTCTGCTTCTCTCTGCGTTCTTGCTTCGCTTCATTCATCTCCTTCTTCTTTCATCTTGCTTTATGTCATTTGAAGTATGTTGTGTTCCTGGATCAACATCCTTATTGCCAACAACCAATCATATTTTATCATGAGTGCAAATGACTTTGGGTATCGAAGGATATTGATTGAAGAACATCTCTCTCTTACGTGTTGTTATGTTAATGTGATTGTCTTTTTACGCTTTCTGCTGTAGTCTAAACAGACACGAATAGGACATTGTTTCACGTCTGCTTTTCATCTTTGTTGTGTTCAGAGCGTAATCTGAACCCAAAGGCTGCGTGTCTGAAGAGGAGAGAGGAGGAGAAGGTCACAGGAGATCCTCAGATGTTGTCTGGTCTGGGTGGAGATGGACACAGCCATATGTAACATTCAGGTGAGATGTCCAGGATGTTTGAGCTTTCAGAAGATCTCACTTGGCAACCTTTCAATCGGACTTTTCACTTTATAGATTCTTTGGGTAGACGTCACATGCAGGGTTTCCACGGGTCCTTGAAATCCTTGAAAGTTTGTGAATCTGGGGGGGAAAATTCAAGGCCTTGGGAAGTTTTTGAAAATATACATTCATAGATTCAGGTCATTGAAAGTGCTTGAATCTATTTTATGCAAGAAGTTTTCTGGAAAAAATCCATATTATTGATTCTTGATAACTGTGTAGTGTAGGATAATAGCATAAAAATTCTAGACTTTTTAAGCACACGTGCTAAACTGTTCTCTTTAAATGCTTTTATCTTCTGTATGTGAATGTTGATTCATACAAAAATGCTTTAATGCATAGTTGTGTTTGACACATGAAAACGTCTCTGGCTACGTATGTAACTGTTGTTCCCTGAGAAGGGAACGAGACGCTGTGTCATACGTCCTGCATCCCTGTAACGCCGTCTTTGACAATATTTCAGATAGCGATATACTTGAAATGATTTTAATTGGGTAGGTTTATGATTCAAACAGTTGAACAGTTTAATGGTGTGGTTTAGATTAACCAGAACTAGGGCTTAGTTATATTGGGACATTTTAATTTTTTTTTACAAACATACCTTACAAAAAAACATTACTGGTGTGCATTAGAGGTCTCGGTTTGAAAGAAATGTACCCAACCTGAGTCACTTTTTACACTAATTCAACGTGCATAGATAATTTTTTTATCTATGCACCCCGACCAGAGACAAACCAGACAAAATGGGGCCATGGCTGACCTGAACCAGTGGCATAAAAAAACCCAAATGTAAATGGCACTGACGCTCCACATGCACCTGTCAGACAGAAAGAAACCCCGGTGGCATTTAAAACTGATTGACAGGTCTGTCTCAATGAAAATGAACCTACTATCAGCCATACGATGTCACAAGCGCTCTTGGTAAACAGAGGAGGGGTTGGAAAAGCACTCGATGCGCACACAGAGATAGTTTAGGTCGTTACAGGTCCGAAAATGCATTCATTTTATATTACCAGAGAAACTTTTAGACCCAAACCTGCTCGAGTCAGGACCTTTTTAGATCTAAGTGGACCTGTGAAGATCTCATTGATATATTTTAAGATGGGTTAAATCAATAAAAACTGCTTTACAGGTTTAACGTGTACTTTAGTTTATTTTTCTCTTCTTTACTCCACAGATCTTGATGATGAGCTCTCCGTCGATGTGGCCTTAATCTTCTTGTTATACATCCAGTATCTACACACAGACACACATTCTTGATTTATATATTATAAACAGATGTGTTGAAGACTCTCACATACACACACAAACACAGTCTTTTAGTACACTTCGTGAGCGCCTCGTGTTGCTCTAAAGTAAGTATGTACTCTCAAACACGCAGTCTATGTCATGGACCATTGTTGGATATCAGACAGAAAAAACGGCGTTGGATTGAACGAATGACCTGCTGTTGAGTCAAACTATTACAGTGTGCTGTTATATAGCACATAACTCATCAACCTTTTGTATTAAACACAAGGTCAAGCTCCGCTGAGGGAACACAAATCATTTTTTGTAAAACATGTATTCAAGTCCACTTTCTTTTCTATGGCTTTGTGTTGAAGATGTAGAAATCGAACGGACGGTCACTTCTGAATAAATGAAACCTGTCGGGAACGTCTGGTGCTTACATTTCACCCCAAAATCTAAAGAGAGAAATGAAATGCTTTCACGTTTGTGTAGGACTATTGAGACTTTTTCCTCTCATGAAGACGTTTCCTCTTCGGTTCTCATTCATTCAATTCATTTAAAAACAGGTAGTATTTTATTTCAGACGTTTAATCTTCTGTAAGTAATACAGTAAACGAAACTCACTACAGCATTAGAAGCTCTGTTGATTTTTTTTTTTTTTAGAGGAGGAAATGATGAAAAAAATCTCACTGGTCTTAATAAATTCACACACATATATATATCTATAATGTGTATACTTTTGATTTCAGGGGTGAAATGTTGCATTGTGTTTGTGACTTCCATCCTATTATCTGCCACGACCCCTGACCTTGTGCTTTTTCTTCTTTAGTATTGAGAAGCGTTGCATGACACTTAGCTATTCTTTCTTTCTCTTTCTTTACAAGTTTATTACTTTTCTCTCATCTCATAAGAAACTGAAGCAGAGAACCACACGAGCTCTCCGTACAGACGCTATGACTGAACTTTAAACATTTCACAAATGTATTATTACTTGTGTTTCTCAGTAGATGTATGAACGGAACCTAAACTGAACTGAACTGAACTGTGCTTTGATTTCTCTGGAGCAGAGATCTGCTCGCACACAAACTGATTTTTAACAGATTTATTATCCGTTTGTTGCTAAAACTGTCAGCGTTGTTTGTTTGTGTGTTTTCTCATCTTTACACTATAGGAATATTTTCTCTATAGCTGAATTGGCTGCCATTTCTTGTCAATGTTTCTACGCAAAGTAGAGAAATGTAGATTGTGGGATCGACCCTTGGGTTGTAAAACCTTATTTTTTTTTATATAAAGTTTTGTTTAATGTTTGTGTGTTTTTGTTATTATCTGTGTTGATTGAAATGTTAGATAAATGGCAAAATCTAGGCCTAAAGTTTGCCAGGAACAAATTGTTTCAAATTTCTGTTGCAATTGTGATATCTCTTTTTTTTTTTTTTTATAACGGGAGAGCATGGAATAATGATTAGTCTTTTTCCTTGTATAAGAAAATAGTGATGCCAATTTTTGTGTTCTTATACAAAGATATTCCTTATTGTTTATAAGGTAAATAATCACTGTGCACAATACTGCCCAAAACAGCCAACGGAGGGAGGTTTCATTGGTCGTCATGTTTTCGTTCCACAATGAAAAGAAGCACAGGACTTAAGTTTATCTCTAGAGATCGTTTTGTTTTCCTCATTGTACTAACATGGTCTTTTACAAGTAAAAGATGATCATACTTAAGTAATCTTGTTTTATTGCAAACATGTAAAAGTCTTTAAGGAGCGAGAGTGGCCTTCAACATTCTCCAGACTTCAGGTTGTGTGGAGTCTGATGGAGAGTGATTATGTACTCGTGCCTGCATCTCTTCTGTTCAGTTTTATCCTGGAGTCAGTCGGGTTTTTATTCAAACGCTTCACTTGAGAATATTTTATAAATTCACATTAAGAGGGACATCAGAATTTCAGATGTATGTTAAGTGAATTCTTGCTCCTCTGAGCAAATAAAGTACTTTCTTTGTAAGCTTTGATCTGTTTGTCTGTATTCATTGAGAGAAATCTTTGGTTGTCTTCATCCTGATCCACCTGACACACTTTATGAAGCTCTCTTTATCTGATGTGTTAAAGGTGACAGAATGATTGAACGGGGTATTTATCCTTGTTCTGTGATGTGTAGACAAAAATGTTTTGTTTGGGTCTGTAATGCCTTAGAAGCTTCCTAAAAACCTCTCTCAGATATCTCTATTAGGGTTGGGGATTTTAAACCAGTGGTTTTGCACCTATTTGGCTTCCCCTACTGGCTCAACTTGCAATCTCATTACTGATTGGCTGACTTTGCTGCCACTCAAAAAATGTAGCCAATTAAGTGGAGGGGCAGTTAGATGCCTGTGATGTCATAAGCATCAGTTTTTCAGATTGGGCTGTTTTCTGGCTGACTTTTCTTAAAGAGGAATTTCTATGAGACTGAGATGTTTAGCATGTCTAGCACTTTTTGTATGTTTGTGAATGCGGGTAGACTACCATTATTCAACAAAGACAAGGTAAAAATGTTTTTTCATTCTCTGTCCCCTTTTAATAAGAGAGATGTGTACAGATCGGTGGATCACCAGGAGCAGGATCTACTAGATCAGTGCTTCTCAATGACACAAACCGTTTATTCTTATTTTCTGGTTTCAGAGACAAGGTTTCACTTAAGCCAGGAATAGGCCTTAGTTAAATTAAGATTTTTAAGTTGCTTTTATAAAATTCCCTAGAAAATACATTTAAAGGGGAGATTTCTCAAGACTCCATGTTAAATAAATCTTTGATGTCCCCTCAGTGTGTATATGAAGTTTTAGCTTAACATATCATATAGATAATTTATTATAGCATGTTGAAATTGCCACTTTGTAGGTGTGAGGAAAATGTGGTGTTTTGGGGTGTGTCCTTTAATATGCAAATGAGTTGATGAAGCAAACACTGATCACTTTAATGGTGGTTTGTTGAAATTTAAACATAATTCTGCTGTCAATTATTTTCTCTCTCTGGACTAAATGTCAGTGTCGTGATTGGATAGTGCAGATTAAGGGGCGGTATTATTATAATAAGATCCCCTTATGACATCACAAGGGGAGCCAAATTTCAATGAGCTATTTTTTCACATGCTTGCAGAGAATGGTTTACCAAAACTAAGTTACTGGGTTAATCTTTTTCACATTTTCACAAATTGTAGCACTTTAACATGGAAAAAGTCAGGTTTTTATAATATGTCCCCTTTAAGATCTGTAAGTACAAGTTATTTTTCATATGAGACATCTTAAACGTGTTTTAGTCTAAGTCTAGCCTTAAGCCTTGTCTGTGAAACCAGGAGATATAAAATACAAGTAAAGGGTAAGAAGTCCTTGGTTAAGTCAGATTGTTTTGATTGAACTTAATTTTGTCATCTCGTGGCCTCTCCAAGGGTTATGGATCACCGGTACAGAACTGATGGACATGATTTTCTGTTTGCTGTCAGATCAGATTTTTTTTATTTAATTGGTAAATATTTCACATTACTTTCATAACACTAAAATCGCTTGGTCTAATAAGTATTCCGGCCCCTTTTAGATGGTTTAAATCCATCTGTAGGCTATTTAATATCCAAAACAATATTTACAATGCGCAATAATGGAAAACAATATAAATCATACCTTATTTAAAGTTAAAAACATCACAAAACGGGTGAAAATTAGTGATGGTCGCTTTCGAAGAACTTCTTCTGAGGCTTCGAAACTCTTACAAATCTTTTGTTTCGAATCAATTGGTTCGGAGCTAGTTTCAAAATGGCCAAGTCACGTGATTTTTAGCATACGAGGCTTCATTACGTCATAACTGTTTCGAAACGTTTCGAAAATCCGATAATTTACCACTAGAGGGAGTTGATCACGTGACCAGTGTCAAATATGGCTAGGAGAACTCGAGTCAGTTCATAAAACATTAATCCTTCTGACTAATAACACTATCATTTTGTTTATAGCAGATTTAATGACAAAAATGTGCATAATTAAATGGGGAGTTAGTTTTAACGATTTGTTCACCCTAAATAAAACTAAAAACACATAATACACTTTTAATTATGTCTTAATTAAGTTAAATCATTTTTTAACATATTTTAATAAAAATCTTGCTATTATTTTGTAAAAAAAAAAGTGTAAAATGTTTGAACATATCTGCTTTTACACGATTTTGACCAGCAGGTGTCGCCATCGTGTGTGGTGTGTGGAACGCTTCGATAAACTGAATCAATTGATTCGAAGCTTCATTTCTCCCATCACTAGTAAACGTTTCTGTCTTATTTAAAATTTCGAGACGTCTTTGTAAACTTGCTCGCGCTGCCTGACAGGACCTGTGCTCTTTTTAATTTTGTACCTGAATTATATTAAACGAGTTGTTTATGGTTTTTTTATGTGAAAGTTGTTAATAAGTAAATAAGTACACGGAGAACACGAAACAATAAACTGCCGTCCTCCAAAGTCACTGGCCGTTTCTCAGGCTGCATACGTCATCAAGTTTGTTTAAGTTAACTTAGCATACCATAAGCATATTCCAACCATTGACAATTAACTAAGAAAAATAGTCAACTTTATAATTGTAAATATTATGAAATAAGATGTATTGATGACGTATGCAGCCTAGATATGCGCCCTTCACAAGCTGCAGCCTTCGGATTGAGAAACGGCCATGGTATTTGTTCGAAATTAGTAGGGAAGGTTTATTGTATCGTGTTTTCTCCGTATACTTCTTGAGAAACGGCCCAAATTCAAATGATGTTCAAGTAACGTCATTTAAATAAAAATAAAATATTACTTGCATTTGTTTTACCAGGTAATACTGTGACCAGAATTTTATAAGTTGTTTTAAAATGTTATTTTACTGTGTTACTTGTGTTTTTATCTTGGTTTGTACAGCACTGTGGTCAACAACTGTTGTATTCTAGAAATAAAGTGAACATCTAACTTCCGCTCATGTCATCGGTGGAATGACGTAACATCCGTCGTTTCCACAGCTTTTCATTTCGCGAGTGCTGCTACGGCTGGTCACACACACGTCTGATAATGTTGGGCAAAATAATCGGACCGAAATACGTGTCTGTCGCGAAAGCATGGTAAGAATGTGGTAAACCTCAGTACTGCAGAAAAACGCTGTTTTATTGATAATGTCGCGGTCAGATGATTTTTATTAGAAGTTTTGTCCTTGTCACGACCTGTAGCCTGCTAAGCTAACGAGCAGTAGGGATTCAGGTCACGATAACACACACACACACACACTTTGCGTATTTATTTACATTTATTATGAGTATTTAAAGTGCGATCTTTATTTGTACATGTATTTTTTTGTATGTAAATGTTGATCTATTTGTTTATATATCTTTTAAGAATTTGTCAGACCCCCTTATTCACACATTGCGTACTTCAACTATTCGTGTTGTGTGTTTTTGTTTTTTCTTTTGATAACTGGTCATGAATGTTATGTGTAGTTTTGTAATGTATAAAGAAGACATGTAAGTTCATTGCATGAAGGTTTGTTTTGACTCACATTGATCTCAATCTTTGACATGATTTTACTCAGTCAAGTTTATATTATGATTATGTTGGATGTTTTGATGTAGAAACACAAATAAATGACTTTATCCCCCCCCACACATACACAAAACCTCATCTGTTTTAGGCTGCTGTTTAACTTGATTCAAATATCATTGAATGATGTGAAGGTGTGTCTTTAAGTTTCCAGTAATGTTTGTGTTTGTCCATCATCTTCATCATGATGTTGATTTTCTTCATGTCCAGGGTCCCCACTCTTGCAGTCTGGGGTGGAGTTGGAGGTGTCGCTCTTGTTCACTTTACAGATTGGCGGCTCATCTTGGACTATGTTCCCTACGTTAATGGAAAGTTCAAGAAGGATGAGTAAAGCTTCAGAAGGTTTGTCTTCTTGAATATGTTCATGAATGTGTGGTCTTATTTCAGTTTATACTGCCTGTAACTGACTCAAAAGCACTCACATTATTCTCAGAGGGTCGGTTAAGTTAAACTGAGTCTCCTGTACTAGTGAGAGATGAAGTACCGCTTTGACTTGTACGACCCTCATATTAATGTGTAGTTGAATACAGGTATTTTCCATATATAATTGAAAGACATTAGTGAAACAAGCTTTGTCTTTTTGATTTTATCGTGCATGTAGGACAAATGCATTACAGGTTGTGATTGGAGCATTTGGAGAAGATATATTTGGACTTAAAGGGGTGTTTTCCTGGATCGGGTTTAGATTAATCCAGGACTAGGCCTTAGTCATATTAGGACATTTAGGTAGCTTTTACAAGAAAACCTTACCAAAAAAAACGTTACAGGTGTGCATCTTGAGACAAAACAACAACAACACTAATATATGTAAAGATGTATACTTTTCATTTCTCATGTTGTTTGCTTTTGGTTTTCTTTAGGTCAGTCTGATGCTTTGAATGAATTGGAGATGGACGTCATAGGGGAAGAAACCTGCAAATGAACACTGTTATTTATTTTGTTGGGACATTTAATAAATATTTTGTCTTGATTTTCATTGTGTGGGGGTTATATAAAGAAAAAAGGGACATGTCTCACAATCCAAATAAAGCTGTCACGTTAAACAGTGTAATGTCTGAAGAAATCTCTATCCTGTGTTGAATTGAAGGAGTCGAATCGGTGGATCTGCGCTCTCCAGATCTTCTGATCCATCACACGTTTTTTTTAATAAATCATTTAAAATTATCTTTGATTGTTTGTATTTTATGATCACTTAATTGTTATATGTCAGTTTATTCATTTACAGCAGCTTCCTTGTGATCTGTTCAAAATTTGCTAATTTAATTTGTATAATTTTTCAGTTTTGATTCAATTTTGTTCAAATGGTCCTCCCAATAAAATATAAAAAATATCTCTTTAATCAGACATTTTCTGGATTATTAAAGAAAATGAAATTACATTAGGATTATTCAAAGATATTATCACCTTGTACAAGATGATAACGCACTGAATGACTCGAGTCGATTCACAATAAGATCCGATTCCGCGTCATCATCAACGTCAGCTCAGTCAATTCTTAAACAAATACCTCAACAACACGACTGTTTTATCATTATTTTTTAAAGAAAGAATTTACTTCGTTGTTTCTCAAATTCCTTCAACAGTAAGTTGCGACTCATCAGATGAATGAATCGCGAATCGACTCTCAGTTCACCGGAGTCATGATGAGTCAGAAGGTCGTGAGGTGAGCGGATAGAGAGCAGCGGACAGCAGCCGTGTTTAACCCTAAACATTCAACGCTTTTCCTTCCAGACAGACACCGGGAGAAACATGGAAAGGAAAAGGTGGGGGTGCTCGGCCCTCCCAAATGGTTGGAAAAGGGAAGAAGTGACCAGAAAGTCGGGCTTGTCCGCGGGGAAAAGTGATGTCTATTACTTTAGGTACTGCAGTCAGTTAGCCGGACAGCATCGAGACGACAAAGCCAAACAACTTGCATTTTTTTATGTTCGTTTACCGTCATTAAGTTAATTTTTATCGATCAATAAAACACTTTAACACGTCATTATAAGCGATAAATTGATGTTTGTCGTGTATAAGTGAAAAAGATGCTGTTTTTGTGTCCTATAATAATGAGTTATCGGCGAGCGCTAAACACTGTTAGCAGCAGGCGTGCTAACTCTTGTTTTTGTTTTGATTGATAATTTCTCCCTCAATATGATTATTTTATAAAGTTTAAATTGAATTTCTAATTAAAGATCTTGTTTTGTATAGATTCTAATGCGTATAGTGCTCGTATAATGTGATAAAAACTGAACTGTAGTAAGTCAGAAGTGTGCAGAGGACTGCATGTGTTTGATCATCTGTTTATGAATCTCATGACGTCAGCAGTTGGATATAGATGCAGTCTTGGATAGACATGTTTAAACGATGTTTTATTCCCAAAGTATGTTTGTAGGTGTAACTAACTATCATGGTACATAAATCCTTCCTGAAAAAATCCAGCTAAGACTAGCATAAACTGGTAGTTGGTTGAAGGTGGCACTAGCTGGTGGTTCCCAGCCTGGCAAAGCTGGCAAGTCCAGCTCAAAAAGTGACCAAAATACAGCTTGCAAAACCAGCTAATGCCAAGCTGGGAGAGCAGCTTATGCTGGCTTTAGCTGTTTTTTATTCAGTAGGGATGATCAAACCTCCGCCCCTGGTATATCAGTGAACCATGATATTATAATCTTACCCATTCTTGCCATTTTGGGTACACTTTCAGATTTGTTTTTATTTGGACAGTTTTGTTTGTGTTATATTATAAGATTCTGATAAAGCACCTCTTAGTTTTATTGTGGTTTAGAGAGATTTATGTCTTACCGAACCTTGTTTAAAATGTGTTTGCTTAATACTTTCTGAACTTTCTCTTCATTCGTAGTCCAACGGGGAAGAAGTTTCGTAGTAAACCTCAGCTGGTCCGTTATCTGGGAAACTCCATGGACTTGAGCTCTTTTGATTTCCGCACAGGGAAAATGTTGATGAGTAAACTGAATAAGAACAGACAGCGGATCCGCAACGATCAAAATCAAAGCAAGGTAAACACCACATATAAACGCTTGTAATCTTTTATTCTTTCTGTACGATTATAACCAATAGCAATATCATGCATCGGTGGTTGTTTTCTCTCTAGGGTAAACCAGATCTAAACACATCCCTGCCGGTCCGACAGACGGCGTCCATCTTTAAACAGCCTGTCACCAAAGTCACAAATCACCCCAGTAATAAAGTTAAAGCAGATCCTCAGAAAGCAGTTGATCAGCCCAGACAGGTACATCATGATCTTCATCATCATCTTCATCATTATTACATGTCAGTCTACAGAATAAAACAACACTGATAGATACACTGATAGTCCCACACACATGAAAGTTGTCATTATTTAGTCACTCTTTGGTTTTAAACTTATATTTGAATTTTATTTCACACAATGTTTTGTAAACTTTGCAATCATTGGCAAACTGATTGAACTAAACAAGACTTGCAGTGTAGTTGTGGTGAAATTTTATAATATTTTGGGAACTTTTCGAGCTTATTACAGAAATGATGAGCTTTAGAGGATGACTACTCGTGGCAGACATGTGTCAAAGTCATTGTATCAAAAGATCATCTGTGTAAAGATTATTTTCTTGTTTCATGAAATAAATGTGATTTTTTTTGTGTTTCAATCCCAAGCTTTTCTGGGAGAAGAAGCTGAGTGGACTTCATGCGTCTGATATAGCAGAGGAGCTGGTGAAAACTATGGATCTTCCCAAAGGTTTGCAAGGTGAGGACCTCACAAAATTATTACATTTGATAACTTTGCAACAAAACCTACACACTATTGCTTTATTCTTACATTGTCAGTATTATCATCCCAAATGTTAATGTAGTGTGTATGTGAATATTTTCTCTGGTCTTTGTTATATGTGCAGGTGTTGGTCCAGGTTACACAGATAAGACTTTGCTCTCAGCTCTCGCCAGCGCTTTACACACCAGCTCAGCGCCCATCACAGGTCAACTGTCTGCTGCGGTGGAGAAAAACCCTGGAGTCTGGCTCAATACCACACAGCCGCTGTGCAAAGCCTTCCTGGTTACTGATGATGACATCAGGTACACAAACATTTCAAGATCTGAGCACAATGTCACCACGCATTTCAGGATTAGCTTATCCAGGCAGGATTTATGTGATACTATTTGGCTTAATGAAGGTATCTTACACCCATCGGGAGCTCATCTATAATATCTGAAGTGCCTGCGTCTGTGTAAGCAGCAGAATTTTAGATCAGAGCTCTGAATGTTTTGTTATTTTAAAGAATATGAGCTCTATTTTAATGCTTTCATTTCTATTTAATTTGGGGATATAATGTAAGCTAGTGTTCAAGTGATCCAGTACACAAAAATAAACAAGGTATGTTAATGCATTATGTAGCCCGCAAGAGGCATTGAACATGTGTGTACACGTGTGCACAAACCTTGACTGTTTTAAACCTTGAAACCGGTAACCGGCCCATGCCTACTTGCAAGGCTGTGCGTTCAACCATACACGTAAAAAACAGCCTATAGACCCTTTCAGCAGTAACAACATAAACAAACATCTTTCATAGAACAAACATAACTTCCAGTAAACTTACACAAAGAATCAATAACAACAAAGTCCTTTTACAGTAGTTTATTTCTGATAACAAGCAAAATAACAAGTAGATGACCATAGTTCAAATCATAGCTAAAGTGTATCAAAAACTACACTGAGCTAACATTACTGTGTAAAATGTGTACGATATAATCTATACAATCTTAACTGCGCATCATCTGCCAAACCTCTTCACATAATAATAAACGTTAAACTTGCCTTTAAAAGTAGCACTTTACATACACATATGAAATTAAAGATACACAGAACAAGGGGCCAAATTATTCAAGGCCTTATAAGTGAGCATGAGAATTTTAAAATCAATAGGAAAACTAACAGGAAGCCAGTGCAATTATTCCAGTATAGGTGTGATGTGCTCCCTTGCACTGGTTCCAGTCAGAATTCTAGCAGCAGAATTTTGTACCAACTATAATTTACTTAGGGTAGCTTTAGAAACTCCAGCCAGCAAAGCATTACAATAATCAATACATGAAAAAACAAGAGTTGATTAACTTTTCAGCCACAGAGAAAGTCAACATGAGACATAATTTGGCAACATTGACTGTGTTATGAACGTGATGGTCAAATGTTAAATTGGTGTTGAATATCAAAAAATATCTTTTTTTTTTTGTTTAGTTTGGATTTCTAAAGCAGAGCCATCCACTGTTACTGCTTAGATTTTTAGAAATCCATTTTTTATCTCAGTAAAACATTGAGAAAGAAGAGACACAGGCATATTCACATCATGTTTTAAATGTATCTGAGTGTCATCAGCATAAAAGTGAAAGTTAAGACCAAGTGTTCTTAAAAGTTGGCCAAATGGAAAAGTATAAATACTAAAAAGTAAAGGGCCCAAAACAGACCCCTGGGGAACACCAAAGTGCACCACACCGACCTCAGACTTGCAGTCACTCATTACAACAAACTGTTTGCGATCAAAGAGGAAGGACTTAAATCACTTTAATGCAGAATCAGAAACTCCAAAGATAGCCTCTAAACGGGTGATTAAAATGGAGTGATGCATCAGAGCCCGCGGCAAATTTCAGAAAGATTTGCTGAGATGAGGCTGCTTTAGTGGGTACATGAGCGCTAACTTGATTTCTTTACTAATTGACCTCAGGTTTGAGGTTTATACGTAAATATTTTCTCACCTAAACAACTCCTTAAATTATTCTATGTAACACATAAACTGTAATAGTAGTAGTAATAAAACAGCACAGCGGTTGAACCGATCCACAGTTCTGAAGGACGTCTAATCCTTGAACAGCAAACCTTGCACGCAAATAAAAGCCTAAACTCAGCTACATACTGACTGTCCAAACACGACTCTACCTCAGCCAAACACCAAACCTGTGGCTGAAGACTTCTGAACATATGTGTGCCATTGTTTCATATATAGCAGAGTGTGAGAAGTGTATAAGAAGATCATCTGTTGTGATATTGAAGTAGTTTGTGAGATTGTGCTGCTCCTGCAGGAAACAAGAAGATCTGGTGTATAGTGTGAGGAAGAGGCTGGAGGAGGCGCTCATGGCTGATATGTTAGCACACATAGAAGAAGCCTCCATCGATGCTACGTCTCTACACGAGGAATCCAATGACGAGGAGGAGGAGGAGGAGGAAGAGGAGGAGTCTGGATAGCTGTAAGAAACACTTGCCTTCAACAAAGTTTAAAGTTTTGATAATCTGGGGAAAGGTTTTATGGTCTCCTAACTGATGCATGTGTTTGTGTTTTAGGATGATGAATGACTCCAACAGACAGTGTTTCTCCTTCACTATGCAGAAGCTCTTTCAGAAACTCCAAATCAACTGTGAACCCAGAAACAGCAGATTTTATAAAACTAAGATCAGTTTTTATATTATCTTGTTTTAAGTGACCTCTCTGTTTTTTTTTTTTTTATTCGTTGGGATGAGAAGAATTTGGTGGATGAGAAGAATTTGGTGGATGAAGCTTGCGTTTCTGAATTCTTCCACTGAATTTAAGATTTGTGTTTAAAGGATTTACTACTTTTGAGAGAGAGAGAGAGCGAGAGAGAGAGAGAGAGAGAGAGAGAGCGGTCAATACTGTAAATTAGTTTCTTAAGCTAAGTATTTTTTAAGAAAAATCATGGAAACTTGTAAGATCGTTTTAACAAAGTAATTTTTTACACAAAAGAAATGCCCTGTTTTTAGGATTATTTTCTTGGAGACATTGTACTCGTAGGGTCGCTTCATAATGACTGGTACAAATATGGTGCTCAATTTTTTGTATTAGTTCCTTTATATTTGATGTTTTGTGTAGATATATAAGCTTTTACATTGGTGCTTGAAAGTTTTTACAAAGACATGTGGTCATGATGTCTTTGTATCCCTGACATCACTAAAAATAAACACAATTGAGTTTTCAGTGACTTCAGCTCATCATCACTTAGCCCCTTTGTTACCGTTGGAAACGTGGATTGAATATCAATCTGTGAAAGTTACAGTGTGGATGTGTGTGTAGTAAACATTTGTCACTAAACTTTGACTTCATTATTGAGACTGTAGACGACGGTCACTTGTATTTTTCACTTTGCTTTATCTCGCTTTTCTCACAATCATGGTTAAATTAAAGTTATTTACACGAACCATATGATTGACTGGCGTGATTTGTATGTATTCAACATGTGTGTGTGTGGGGGGGTATAAATATACATGATTTTACACATTTTTTTTGTCCACAGTGACAGGAGGATTAGGGTCAAGCAAAAATAAAAACATCTCGAGATTAAAGTCACTAGAATGCATAGCTGTCAACCCTCCCGTTTTTCCTGAGATTTCTTGTATTTTACCATGCTATCCCGCCATCATCCCGTTTAAATAATTTCATGTATTTCTCCCGTATTTTTAATCTTTCTATAAAAAAATCCCACTGACCGTATTTGATGTTTGCTGCATTCACCTCCAGTAAAGACGGCAGCAGTAACAGTGCAAGAACAGATAAGTCGTAATCGTGCGAGATTAGATAAAGTCGTAACAGTGCGAGAATAGATAAAGTCGTAACAGTGCGAGAATAGATAAAGTCGTAACAGTGCAAGAACAGATAAAGTCATAGAGAGTGCAAGAACAGATAAAGTCATAGAGAGTGCGAGAACAGATAAAGTCATAACAGTGCCGGAACAGATAAAGTCGTAACAGTGCAAGAACAGATAAAGTCGTAACAGTGCCGGAACAGATAAATTCATAACAGTGCCGGAACAGATAAAGTCATAACAGTGTGAGAATAGATAAAGTCGTAACAGTGCAAGAACAGATAAAGTCATAGAGAGTGCGAGAACAGATAAAGTCATAACAGTGCCGGAACAGATACATTCATAACAGTGCCGGAACAGATAAATTCATAACAGTGCGAGAATAAATAAAGTCGTAACAGTGTGAGAACAGATAAAGTCATAACAGTGCGAGAATAGATACATTCATAACAGTGCCGGAACAGATAAAGTCGTAACAGTGCAAGAACAGATAAGTCGTAACAGTGCGAGAACAGATAAGTCGTAACAGTGCGAGAACAGATAAAGTCGTAACAGTGCGAGAATAGATAAAGTCGTAACAGTGCCGGAACAGATAAATTCATAACAGTGCCGGAACAGATAAAGTCATAACAGTGTGAGAATAGATAAAGTCGTAACAGTGCAAGAACAGATAAAGTCATAGAGAGTGCGAGAACAGATAAAGTCGTAACAGTGCCGGAACAGATAAAGTCGTAACAGTGCGAGAACAGATAAAGTCGTAACAGTGCAAGAACAGATAAGTCGTAACAGTGCGAGAACAGATAAAGTCGTAACAGTGCGAGAATAGATAAAGTCGTAACAGTGCCGGAACAGATAAATTCATAACAGTGCCGGAACAGATAAAGTCATAACAGTGTGAGAATAGATAAAGTCGTAACAGTGCAAGAACAGATAAAGTCATAGAGAGTGCGAGAACAGATAAAGTCGTAACAGTGCAAGAACAGATAAGTCGTAACAGTGCGAGAATAGATAAAATCGTAACAGTGCGAGAATAAATAAAGTCGTAACAGTGTGAGAACAGATAAAGTCATAACAGTGCCGGAACAGATAAAGTCGTAACAGTGTGAGAACAGATAAAGTCGTAACAGTGCGAGAATAGATAAAGTCATAACAGTGCGAGAATAGATAAAGTCGTAACAGTGCAAGAACAGATAAAGTCATAGAGAGTGCAAGAACAGATAAAGTCATAGAGAGTGCGAGAACAGATAAAGTCATAACAGTGCCGGAACAGATAAAGTCGTAACAGTGCAAGAACAGATAAGTCGTAACAGTGCGAGAACAGATAAAGTCGTAACAGTGCGAGAATAGATAAAGTCGTAACAGTGCCGGAACAGATAAATTCATAACAGTGCCGGAACAGATAAAGTCATAACAGTGTGAGAATAGATAAAGTCGTAACAGTGCAAGAACAGATAAAGTCATAGAGAGTGCAAGAACAGATAAAGTCATAGAGAGTGCGAGAACAGATAAAGTCATAACAGTGCCGGAACAGATAAAGTCATAACAGTGCGAGAATAGATAAAGTCGTAACAGTGCCGGAACAGATAAATTCATAACAGTGCCGGAACAGATAAAGTCATAACAGTGCGAGAATAGATAAAGTCGTAACAGTGCAAGAACAGATAAAGTCATAACAGTGCGAGAACAGATAAAGTCATAACAGTGCGAGAACAGATGAAGCCGTAACAGTGCCGGAACAGATAAATTCATAACAGTGCGAGAATAAATAAAGTCGTAACAGTGTGAGAACAGATAAATTCATAACAGTGCGAGAACAGATAAAGTCATAACAGTGCCGGAACAGATAAAGTCATAACAGTGCGAGAATAGATAAAGTCGTAACAGTGCCGGAACAGATAAAGTCGTAACAGTGTGAGAACAGATAAATTCATAACAGTGCCGGAACAGATAAAGTCGTAACAGTGTGAGAACAGATAAATTCATAACAGTGCCGGAACAGATAAAGTCGTAACAGTGTGAGAACAGATAAATTCATAACAGTGTGAGAATAGATAAAGTCGTAACAGTGTGAGAACAGATAAATTCATAACAGTGCCGGAACAGATAAAGTCGTAACAGTGTGAGAACAGATAAATTCATAACAGTGTGAGAATAGATAAAGTCGTAACAGTGTGAGAACAGATAAATTCATAACAGTGCCGGAACAGATAAAGTCGTAACAGTGTGAGAACAGATAAATTCATAACAGTTCCGGAACAGATAAAGTCGTAACAGTGTGAGAACAGATAAATTCATAACAGTGCGAGAATAAATAAAGTCGTAACAGTGTGAGAACAGATAAATTCATAACAGTGCCGGAACAGATAAAGTCGTAACAGTGCGAGAACAGATAAATTCATAACAGTGCCGGAACAGATAAAGTCATAACAGTGTGAGAACAGATAAAGTCGTAACAGTGCCGGAACAGATAAAGTCGTAACAGTGTGAGAACAGATAAAGTCGTAACAGTGCGAGAACAGATAAATTCATAACAGTGCCGGAACAGATAAAGTCATAACAGTGTGAGAACAGATAAAGTCGTAACAGTGCCGGAACAGATAAAGTCGTAACAGTGTGAGAACAGATAAAGTCGTAACAGTGCGAGAACAGATAAAGTCGTAACAGTGTGAGAACAGATAAAGTCGTAACAGTGTGAGAACAGATAAAGTCATAACAGTGCCGGAACAGATAAAGTCATAACAGTGTGAGAACAGATAAAGTCGTAACAGTGCCGGAACAGATAAAGTCGTAACAGTGTGAGAACAGATAAAGTCATAACAGTGCCGGAACAGATAAAGTCGTAACAGTGTGAGAACAGATAAATTCATAACAGTGCCGGAACAGATAAAGTCGTAACAGTGTGAGAACAGATAAAGTCGTAACAGTGCGAGAACAGATAAATTCATAACAGTGCGAGAACAGATAAAGTCGTAACAGTGCGAGAACAGATAAAGTCATAACAGTGCCGGAACAGATAAAGTCATAACAGTGTGAGAACAGATAAAGTCATAACAGTGCCGGAACAGATAAAGTCGTAACAGTGTGAGAACAGATAAAGTCGTAACAGTGCGAGAACAGATAAATTCATAACAGTGCCGGAACAGATAAAGGGCTCTATTTTAACGATCTGAAACGCAAGTGCGAAGCGCAACGCGCAAGTGAGTTTGTGGGCGGATCTTGGGCGCTGTTGCTATTTTCCCGGCGTGAGAAATAACTCTTGCGCCGGGCGCAAATCAATAAGAGGTTGGTCTGAAGTAGGTTCATTATTCATAGGTGTGGTTTGGGCGTAACGTCAAATAAACCAATCAGAACGCTAGCCAACATTCCCTTTAAACGCAAGGGCGCAAGTTCCATGGCGGGTTGCTATTATTATGACGGATTTACCAGGCGCACGCTAGGAGCGGTTTACAGCCGAGGAGACCCACGTTCTTGTACGGGGGAATCCCACGCTTGCCAGCATAAATCGGGCACGCCGTGTAACGGGAGGTGGATCTGCCTCAGGACTTGACGCCAGCAGAGGACATCTGCGTCCACCCTCACCGCTGAAAGGGTTTGGGGGCTTTGAAATCGGACCCAAGAAACGCAAGCAAGGTCCAACCCCAAAGTACTCTTACAAATCAAGTTCATATACATTAAGGTTTCTTATGAAAACATTTTAACTATTATTTACATAAAATAAACGTAATACAGCCACACAACAAAGTTATGAAAATATTTTAATCGTTATTTGCATGAGAATAAATAAAAAATATCACCACAATGCTCACCACTATGATTCCCCTTATCTCGTGTATTAATATTTTTAAGTGTAACAATTTATGATTTGCAAAAATAACTGTTGCATCTGTGTAGATTAGATAAGCAAAGTGTGTGCGCGTTGTGCACGCTATACATTATGGTCAAGCATGCGCCCTTAAAATAGCATAATGAACCACGCGCAACGCGCCACTGACTTTAGACTAGTTTTTTTTTGTTAGTAGCGCAATTGTTTTTTGAAACTGCAAAATAGCATAAGAGATGGTTTGCGCCGCAACACGCCTCCTTTTTACGCTGAACCGCCCAGGGAGCGCAAGTTCATTCCCTAGTTTGCTGACGTGCATCTGTGGAGGGAAAAACCCCGCTGTGCGCCGGCGCAAAATACGAATGATACATGCGTCACTGACAAAGTCAATTGCGCTGGGTGCAAGATAGGGCCCAAAGTCTTAACAGTGCGAGAACAGATATAGTCATAACAGTGCCGGAACAGATAAAGTCGTAACAGTGTGAGAACAGATAAAGTCGTAACAGTGCGAGAACAGATAAAGTCGTAACAGTGCGAGAATAGATAAAGGCGTAACAGTGCCGGAACAGATAAAGTCGTAACAGTGTGAGAACAGATAAATTCATAACAGTGCCGGAACAGATAAAGTCGTAACAGTGTGAGAACAGATAAATTCATAACAGTGCCGGAACAGATAAAGTCGTAACAGTGTGAGAACAGATAAAGTCGTAACAGTGCGAGAACAGATAAATTCATAACAGTGCCGGAACAGATAAAGTCGTAACAGTGCGAGAACAGATAAAGTCATAACAGTGCCGGAACAGATAAAGTCGTAACAGTGTGAGAACAGATAAATTCATAACAGTGCCGGAACAGATAAAGTCGTAACAGTGTGAGAACAGATAAATTCATAACAGTGCCGGAACAGATAAATTCATAACAGTGCCGGAACAGATAAATTCATAACAGTGCGAGAACAGATAAAGTCATAGAGAGTGCGAGAACAGATAAAGTCATAACAGTGCCGGAACAGATAAATTCATAACAGTGCCGGAACAGATAAAGTCGTAACAGTGTGAGAACAGATAAATTCATAACAGTGCGAGAATAAATAAAGTCGTAACAGTGTGAGAACAGATAAATTCATAACAGTGCGAGAACAGATAAAGTCATAACAGTGCCGGAACAGATAAAGTCATAACAGTGCGAGAATAGATAAAGTCGTAACAGTGCCGGAACAGATAAAGTCGTAACAGTGTGAGAACAGATAAAGTCATAACAGTGCGAGAATAGATAAAGTCGTAACAGTGCCGGAACAGATAAAGTCATAACAGTGTGAGAACAGATAAAGTCATAACAGTGCCGGAACAGATAAAGTCATAACAGTGCGAGAATAGATAAAGGCGTAATATTTTGAAAATAAAGTCAATATAACAACAACGTTGTAATTTTTTAGACTAAAGTCAGTATAATAAAAAATAAAGTTGTTATATTTCGAGAACAGAAAAAGTTAAATAATGAGATTTAACTCTAGCAATAGAGGATTAAAGTCATAATATTTTGAGAATAATTTCGTTAATGTAAAAATATGATATTATTCTCAAAACATAATGTCTGTATTCATAAATCGCCATGACTTAATTCTCGTTATATTGACTTTATTCTCGAAATATTACGACTTTATTCTCAAAATATTACGACTTTATTCTCGAAATATTAAGACTTTAATCTCGTTATAATGACTTTATTCTCTAAATATTATGACTTTATTCTCGAAATATTACGACTTTATTCTCAAAATATTACAACTTTATTCTCGAAATATTACGACTTTATTCTCAAAATATTACGACTTTATTCTCGAAATATTACGACTTTATTCTCGAAATATTACGACTTTATTCTCGAAATATTACGACTTTATTCTCAAAATATTACGACTTTATCTCAAAATATTACGACTTTTTTCTCGAAATATTACGACTTTATTCTCGAAATATTTCGACTTTATTCTCGTTATATTGACTTTATTCTCAAAATATTACGACTTTATTCTCAAAATATTACGACTTTATTCTCGAAATATTAAGACTTTAATCTCGTTATAATGACTTTATTCTCGAAATATTACGACTTTATTCTCGAAATATTACGACTTTATTCTCGAAATATATTTCAACTTTATTCCTGAAATATTACGACTTTATTTTCGTTAAATTGACTTTATTCTCGTTACATTGACTTTATTCTCGTTATATTAAACTGTATTCTCGAAATAATAAGACTTAAAAATAAGAATATTCCTGTAATTTTACGTATTTTGAGTAGTTAAATCTCGCATTCTAATGACTTTAATGTCGAGATTTATTTTATTTTTTATTTTATTTTATTTTTTAGCTTGGCCTTAATCCTTCATGGTAGTAATGTTCAAGTGTAACCGACAATCTTCATGTTGTAACTTAGTCTTCAGCATTGATAAGCTGTTTAATGTATTGCATTTGTGAGAGGTACAAAAATATTAAGTCGCTTTTTGTTATGAAATTAATTATTTTCTCTTTTTTTTACATATTCTAATTATAATAAAAATGATGGACCTGCGACTATTTGGAAAAATAATCGGAGCGCGCCTGTGACGCGTGGCCTTTGAACCCATTGTTGTGGGCCGGTGTGACGTCAGCGCCGCGTGCTGTGGACGGACGGGTTGGAGCGAGCGTGGCGTGCGTCTGCACACAGACAGACAAAGACGGCGAACCGGAGGAGCAGAACAGGAGCGAGCTCGTCGCGTTATTCTGCTCCAGTGCTGCACGCCCCGATAACATGAACCGAGAGCCCGAGCGAGAGACGCCGACACGAGAAGCGTGATTTCAGCGAGTTTGATTTTTAGCGCTTTTACAGCGAACAGTTTATCTTTATAACTAGCAGCTCCGCTAGCAGTTAGCCATCATCATCCTTACAATCATCCAGAAAACTCGAGAAAAAAGAGCAGCGGGAGAATTTAAGGTGAGGCTTTCGTTCTTGTGTAAAATCGCGACTTAAATCTCGCCCGGGCTTTTGAACGCCCGGGATCGCCCGCGTGGTGCGTGGCTGAGATCCACAAACAAAGGCGACAATGTGACTGATCGTCTCCGGCTAGCGACGCGGCTAACAACACAAACCCTCTTAACTCAAAGATTTCTCAATAAAGTCAACGTGAAACATATTTAACGTGACAGAGACGCGCGCTGTTAGATTTCTGTCGTGATGTTTTATTGTCTTTAAATCAAACGCGCGCTGTTATTATAGTCGCGGCTAAACAACACACAGCAACAATAAAGACAAAGAGAAGAGGAGCGCGAGAAAACAACAAGCACACTAGTTAGGGGTCCGGGCCGCACACAAGTGCACACTCGGGCTGTTTGATGTGTTGTTATGCATCACTTCATATGAAAATACATTATCATGCGTTGGTCTATAAAAACAAACAGAAACGAAGACAAAAGAGAGCTCAACGTTATGCTCATGTAGTGCACTCTCTCTCTTTAAAGGGATGGTTCACCTAAAAATGAACATTCTCTCATCATTTACTCACTACAGACCTGTAAAAATTTCTTTCTTCTGATGAACACAAAGGAAGATATTTTGAGAAATGTAGCCAAACCGATCAGAGGCCCCATTCACTTCCATTGTAGGAATAAAGAATACTGTGAAAGTAAATGGGGCTCAGGAATGGTTTGATTACAAACTTAACTCTAAATATCTTCTTTTGTGGGATATAAGAACAAAGAGATTTATACAGGTTTGAATAGGGCTGCTCGATTATGGGCATAATCATGATTACTCGGTGACTTTGAAAACATGCATTTATTTAACCTTTTCATTAGGTAAGTGTTGCTATAGGCTACATGTGTCAAAGCTGTGGTGCCTTACAAATACAGCGGTCCAGCGGCATGTGATTTATATTTTAATTGCACAATAATTGTTTTATCTTGATTATCTTGTTTTTGTAATTGTTAAAATCAAAATAAAAAAAGATTAATTGCACAGCCCTAGGCAATTTTTGGGTGAACTGTTCCTTTAAGTATGCTTTGTCCAAATACTCGTGCATGTTTTCATCTCTCTTTTCTTTTTCTTCTAGAAAGCACGGTTGGTTTGTTGTCTGATGCACGTGCGGGCTCTACTATGCCTAGCCCCCTGTTCCACCCTGACATCATGGATCACGATATGGTAGTGAGCAGCACGAGCCAATCCACTCTGCCACCCCCACGGGACACGGATCAAGAGTCCCGGGATGAAGAGCATCAAGAGGCGCTGCGCTTCGCCCTGGATCAGCTGTCACTCATGCCGATCGAGAAGGTCGATTGTCTGGACGGGACACCGCCGGGCACAGAGAACGGCGGATACGTCGACTTACTGATGCTCGAGCACGCCAACGGGTCACGGGAGTCGCCCGGTTCTTGCTCTCCATCCCCAGAGTATTACGGTTCGGGAGGCAGCGGTGGGTACCACATGGCCGGGTCCATCCTCGGGGAACAAAGCTCCGCGCTGCGAAAGAGGAGCGTCAACATGACCGAGTGCGTGCCCGTGCCCACGTCAGAGCATGTGGCAGAAATTGTCGGACGACAAGGTGACTTGAACTTTCTTTGTGTTACTGTCCTGAGATCAGTCATTGTGCACTCTTAAACATAAAGGCTGAAGGGTTCCTTTAACATACACACAACCTTTTTAGATGCACAAAAGCTTCTTTGTAGTGGAAAAAAAATATACTTTAAAAATGTAAAAAATAAATGCATGGTGGGAAGAACCCTTAATAGAAGAAGCTTTATTTTTAAGGGTGTACAGTGAAAGTTATCATTTTTTTTTTTAACAGAGCATCTGCTAACTAGTACTGATGTTGTTTATTGGTTAGTTTAATGTATGAAATTGCATAATGTTTGAGGAAATCATAAGAATAGAGCATCACTTTAGTGCACGAGAGTGGTTTAGTTGTGTTGTTGTGTTTATGTTATTGTGCTGCTGTTGTGATTCAGCGTGTGTGTTTTGCGTTGATAATGACGCTCATTCAGGGTTTTTTGGCTAATTGTATCTTTCCAAACACCATTGCTCTCAAATCTAAGCTTGATTTGGGTGTTATTGCTCGTGGGGGTGTAGACAAAGCGGCAGATTGTCGGAGTGTGCACGCGCTGGCCCAGACAAAAGAGACGCGACGCGTATCGACCGATGCGGTTTTACTGCCCCCTCCTCACACAGAGATTGAACTTGTCTGTTGAGTATTGCTCGATAATAGCGACTACTATGCGATATAAACGTTATATGCGCGCGTGCCGGGAGGGGTCATCTGAGGATATATGAGTTATGCAAGTACAAAGGCCGCGCGTGTTCTCGCTGTGTTTTGGTTGACGCGCGCACTTGTTTGATGTTTTTGGTTGTTAATATTTCTTCATCATATATAAATGTGCCTCATATGAGCGGCGCGAGGTTTGGCGCGACGCGGCTTCTCTTGTTACATTGTTCTCTTTGTTTGAAATGCCATGCGTTGAGCCTCGCGCGATGACATCACAGAGCGCGCACGCCATTGGCTGCGTGAAGTAAGCAGTCCAGATTTAAAGAAACAGCGCCCCTGTTTCCTCCTGCAGTCCGGCAGAACAATAAAAACAGCTGCACATTGAAATAACTTACATGTAGGTCAGCTTTCAACTACTCGTGTGCACTTTTTAACATTCCTGTCAGCCTATATGGCATAAAAATACATTTCTGTCCCCAAAAATATATTTTAAATATCTTTTGTAGAAAGTAATGCCAATTGAATATAATTAAAATATTTTTGAATTTGGAAATATGTTAAGTTTTAACCTTCATACATCAACATATATTTCAAAATGTATTTCAGTGGCAACAAATACATTTCTAATTTTACAATCCATATGGCAAAAATTCATTCTTTACCAAAAAATATTTTAAATATATGCTAAATACAACTTATAATATATATAAAGCATATTTTTGAAGTTGAAAATATATTTAATTTGAACTTTTTTTAAACTTATGTTTACAGGTTCGTAACGTAAACAAAGTTTTTCTTCCAGTGCGAATATATGTAGGGCTAAATAAATGTTTTAGTGCTTTAAAGTTTATACAAAATATACAAAAAAATGCGAATAACATATTTTCATATTCCAAATATTTATAAATGCGTTACATCTGAAAGCAGATGATGGCGATTTACTACAAATCAAGGAACCGACTTTACTGATAAGATGCACGTGATAATCGCATGCAGTCCATATCAATGTATTGTTACATCCCTAGTTGTTTAATGATGTACTATAACTATATTAACCATCTGTCTCTCTTTATGTGTTCAGGTTGCAAGATTAAAGCATTACGAGCAAAAACAAACACCTACATCAAGACCCCCGTGAGAGGAGAAGAGCCCGTGTTTATTGTGACCGGCAGACGTGAAGATGTGGAAATGGCCAAGAGAGAGATCGTTTCTGCGGCCGAGCACTTCTCGATGATACGGGCCTCGCGCTGTAAAGCGGGCGGGAGCGGTCCGGGTTCGGGCGGCACGCTCCCTGGACCTCCTAACCTGCCTGGCCAGACCACCATTCAGGTGCGAGTTCCCTACAGAGTTGTCGGGCTGGTTGTGGGTCCCAAAGGAGCCACTATCAAGCGCATCCAGCAGCAAACCCACACTTACATCGTCACGCCCAGCCGCGAAAAAGACCCGGTGTTCGAGGTGACCGGGATGCCGGAAAACGTGGACAGAGCCCGCGAGGAAATCGAAACGCACATCACGCTCCGTACGGGCGCCTTCGTGGACCTGCAAGGTGACAACGACTTCCACAGCAACGGCACCGACGTCAGTTTGGAGGGTCTCGGGGCACTGGGACTGGGCGCAACGCTGTGGTCTCGTGCCAGCCACTCGGCACCTCCTCATGGCTCCCACCACCATTCTACACGCAAGGTGTCTTCTGCGTCTTACTCCAACGGTGCGCTGAGTTCCGAGTCTTTCTCTGCGCCGCGGCGAGCGACAGATGGCGGCAGCCCTACAAGTCCCTTCAGTACTAGCAGCGCTGGCGGCAGTTTCTCATTCAGTGGCGACACAGCCCCCGTCCTCCCCGGCACCTCCGAAGACCTGGGTTTCGAGTTACCCGGCGGTAACATCTGGGCTCCGTTTGTCAACGGCGGAAAGCAGCAGCAGCCGTCGCAGCTTCGTCGCAACAGTAGCGGCCTCAGCGTGGGTGCCGTGACCCCGCGCGTGTCGCCCACCCTGCCCTCCGACCCCTCATGCGTCGACCACCCACTGGCGCGCCGTGCACAGAGCGACCCCCTCAGCGCCCTCTCCTGGCTGCAATCGGGCGGTGGGTCATTCTCAGGTGGCAGCAGCAGCAGCGGCGGGAGCTCGACGGGTTACTCTTCCTGCTCGGCCTCCTCGTTGCCCGGCGGTTCGCCCACTGACTCCGAGGGAGGAAGCAGCGGCATGGGCATCGCGTCCTCTATGCTGGGGCGACTGAAAGCGAGCGGCCTGGCTGTTGTGGTGCCCGGCGGTAGCAGGGACTGTTACGTGTGCTGCGAGAGCGAGGTGACCGCCGCGTTGGTTCCTTGCGGGCACAACCTCTTTTGCATGGATTGCGCCGGGCAGATATGCCAGTCGCAAGAGCCCGAGTGTCCAGTTTGCCGCACCCCTGCCACGCAGTGCATCCGAATCTTCTCTTAATGCCCGGAAGAGATGAAACTCCACATCTATCGAGGACTGCCTTCGTCGGATTGACAGTGATTATTAGATGACACTATTGTGAAGTTATTGACAATAATAATAATAATAATAATAACTCTGATGCCATGTTATTAGCGACTCAAGTACTTTTCTTGGACTTTTTTCTTGGAACTGAAGATCAAACAGTGTCTTATCTTTAGCCCTTCATCTTCGTTTGGTCGTATTTAACGCTTCTTTTTTCATTACGCCTTCATGCGACTGCAACCGGTTGCTTTTTTGCTTGCAACTTTTTCTACTTGCAGATATTTTTCGACTTTTACTCTCACATAAGACTGCACTTTTTTCCTAACGTCTTGAATCGTTAGAAGGTTGGCAATGCAGTTGTTTTTTAAATTATTTTTAAATTCTCTTTTGTTGCTTTTTTATTATAATTTTTTTAATTTTGGGCGACGCCCGCATCAACAACAACAACATGCTTGGAAATGCGAGGCTGCATAAACGTTTAGACCAAAATATTCGAGAGATTCCTGTTTTATTACGAATGAAGAATGAAACACTTAATATTTATACATGTCAAGAGTTGATATCCAACTGAATAGTTATTGTTGAATCTTAACTAGATAGACTAGTACAATGTTATAAATCTCATGTTTGCTCTCGGTCATCACACTACCTTTATACTCCACTAGATGACGTGAGAGTTTATTTTAAGGGAACAATGATTTCGTCAGATGTTTGTTCATTCCCAGAGTCTTCACTCCTGATACAGGGTTGTTAGTATTTCAGATGACGACATCTTTATCTGTTACAATTTTACTGTTAGAGACTTTTTTTGTGGTAAGACTGGATGTTGTGGGCAGCACAGGTGTTGACTCCGCCCCTCGTCAAATCACATGACTTATTATTGAATTATAAGATAGATGTTTGTAACTTGACATGAATGTTTTCTTTGTTGTGGATGTGTGTGTGTGTGTGCGCGTTTTTAAACCGACTGTTGTAGAGCCATCCTAATAGTGCACTGCGACACATTGAAATGTTCTTTTGTATTTTCGGGGGGTCTGTCGCGTTCCCCTCGGGTCAGGCTGGAGTAAAAGTCTGTCTTCCGGCTCTGTCGCAAGAGCTTTCGGTCTCATCCTGAGGTTAAACTTTTGACATTTGCATCCTGCAGCGCGCGCACTTACTCTCTAATCCCTCAGCCGCCTGTGAACGTAGCCGTGTTTGTTTTTATGAAGCGAATCAAATCTGTAGCCCTTGACAGGCGTACGTGACGAGCCGTTGGGCCGCTGTACTCTAAAGGGCTTCTGGTTATACACTACACACTTCAGGTCATATCTTTAATAATAAACAGGATAAATCGTCCCGACACGATCCGTATGGCAGCTATATCATCCAGGGCTTCCATACGTATAGTGATGATGTCCAAACGCTGAAGGGACTTTTCCCATTTTAACTTTTTGGTATAAATTCTGCTTTGCATGTTTTTTTGATAGGAGAACACCTGAGTTTGGTTTCCTGATATATTTTTGCATTAATGGATTGTGCCGGTCAGAACGGAGAGAGTAGACGGTGCCTTTCGAGGTCATGAGACTGACTCATCTGTTAAATGAAGATTGTTTTTGATATATATATATATATATATCCGGCTGTGATGCATACACGTTCATACTCTTCCGATTCTTAAGTGCAGAGATTACACTTTAAATGTGGAAAGAGGTCAGAGTATTTTGTATAGAGAGCCATCTGAGCCGTTTTCTCCCCGTGTTTGTGTTTTAGAGGGCCATCAGGAAGATGATGATGATGATGTTTGTTCTTAGTTAGGATTGATGATGATCTGGTTCAGAAGAGGTGAGGTGTTGTGGTGTAAATGGTCCAGAAAGTAGCTGTAGTTTTCTGTTCTCGTGTCTGTGGCATGTTTTGGCATCTCGATCGGCGATGAAGGTCATGTGACTCCATCACGGCGGAGCAGAATTTTGGGATTGACCTGAAGCTGGATTATTTGCCTTTTCCCCAAGGTTTAAAAACAGGGTTTAATGTGGATTTGTTTTCAGAGGAGATCTCAGGCAGATTAGCATAGGAAAGACGTCAAACGCTGTTTTCCCATCGGTTTTGCCCTCTACTCTGTTTTTGCTTTAACTTCTTTCTTATTGTTTTTTATGCCAAACCAAAAGTTGTTTCAATAAGAAAATTCAAGGCCTAATTGTAAATATTCTGAATACAATCATTAGGATTTGTTTTCAAAAAGTACAAAACTGAAAAGGTTAATGTAGTTTTTAAAACATGTATCATTATTTGTAACTTAACGCTCTCTCTTTTTCTCTCTCTCTCTCTATCTCTCTGCATGTCTTGAAGCCATCAGGCGTTCGCTAATAATTTTCTAAAAATGAAAAGACAAAAAACTTTTTTTACACATTTTATTTTTACAATTTATTTGCTTACCTTGACATGAATATCCCAGATTATAATGTGACCCTTTTATTACAACAAATTTATCTTTATTTTCCATATTTCCGTTTCCTGTGTACAACATATAGGCAATTTATAACAAAATGAGAAAAAATTATTGAAGAAATTTAAAATTGAAATATATTTTATTTGAAAGTTTATGGACCTTTTAACCGTGAGCTGGAACAATTGTATACACGCATATCATTTGAGCTGACTTTACGGTTATAAGAAATGTATCGAGAGTTTTATTTTTTATGCTTCTTTAATAAAATCTTGTTTTTCGTTTTTTGTTTTTGTACTGTAAAACAATAATCCTGTATCTGCGTGTCTTTATTTACTGTTGAACAGAAGACTTCAGTCCTAAACTTTATCTCCAGCTGAAGACTCAAAGTGTTTCATGTGTTTTACTCTGTTCTTAAGTCTCTGCTATTCTAGACATTTTGGGGTGCTTTCCCTGACAGAGATTATCTTAAAACAGGACTAGACCTTAGTTTAATTATGAAATAGAATTAGTTTTATCGAACATGCCTTACTAAAACATTACTTGTGTGCATTTCGAGTCAAAACAAAGGGCACTGATGTATTTTAAGATATGTCAGTACAAGTTGTTTTCAGTTCTTATATTTATTTTAGTATTGGACTGGTCTAATCCCTGTTTGGGAAACCGCCCCATATGTTGTGAATAATAACAGAGGATAATAAAACTTCTGTTTAATAGATTTTTAAAAAATAATCAGAGTTCTTTACAAGACAAGAGTCTTCATCAATATTTTCAACTTTAATTGTAAATGCAAGAAACAAATTGTGATTTAATGCTGCAACAATATTGAAGGAAAATGTTATAACGCTTCCTCATGTCACATACTGCATAACAAGTTAAGTTTGTAAATGTAATTTCAATTGTTAAATATTTTTAAAAACCTAAATATTTTATGACCAGCATGCATGTTTCTCATTTGTTTTTTTGGGAAAGAAAGCATCACTCTCACTTGTTTCTCTGTTGTGGACATCGACCTAAATCTTAGCTTTTTGAAATATTTACATCCTATCAGATATAAATATTTGTGATTTTGTTGGTATCTTATTGGTATATGTAATGTTTTCTGGTGTGTTAGAATCAACTGCTGACTGTCAGCAAACACTGGAAGGTAAAATAGTGCACTAAAATACACTACGCCCAGTTAGTCCTAGACTAAAACACAGCCGTTTTAAATGAAAATAACTTTCATTGACAGATCTTAAAATGTGCCAGTGGCATGGATTTGTTTCAAGATACACCCCAGTAACGTTTTAAAATGCTTAAACATGTTAATTTAACTAAGGCCTAGTCCTGGCTTTAGTGAAGTCTGTAAAACCAGGCCGTGGTGAATGTGCTAAAATTATGCATTCATTTTATACATGATAAGCAAAGAAATACTTGAGGACATCTATGTACCCAAATGTGCTATTTTGAGACGCTCTTTATTTCAATACACCAACAATCATTTTTCACCTACATTAAGGTACTGGAGAAGTAGAACGATGCTTTTAATGAATATATTTGTAGTGTAGAACTTTAACACGTTTATTTTGTACTAAAAATGTACTTGCTGGTTTTTATTTTTAGGTATTTTACCTGCTACTGTATATAAAGAGTTAACTGAAAGATTTCCTCTTCTAATAAGGACATTTTACAGAACAAATGAATGTTTTTACTGAAGAATGAATGTGCTTTAATGAAACTTTCATCATCTTTTTAAACTGAGGAGAAACAAGTCAAATAACTTGGTCATGTATGCCATAAACATTGTCTGATTGAACCTTAACATAAGAAATGAGTAGATATGGAGATTGATTCAATGTACTTCACATGATCTTCAATACTTGACACAAAAGACCGAGCTGGACTAAACTGAAAGGCTTTTTGACAACTAAACAGCATTCTTACATAGTTATCTCAGTAGATGGCGGTAAAGATTCATTGATATTTCTCATGTCAGGTGTTTTTATAATTCAGAAACACACACGAGGTAAATCTACCAGAGCAAAACTCACAGCAGAATCAATGGAAATAAACCCAGTATAGACACAAAATAGCTCCCAGTCTTCTGTTTATTCCTTTAATATCAGATTAAAACCTTAACAGCAATTATCATTGAGTTACTTAGAGAGATACAAAGGCATTTTCATCCTTTTAAAGGATAGTTCACCCAAAAATAAAAATTTTGTCATTTACACACTCTTGTGTTGTTACAAACCTATATAAATTTCTTTTTTCTGATGAACACAAATGAAGATATTTTGAGGAATGTTTGTAACAAAACCGTTCGTGGACCCCATTCATTTCCATAGTAGGAAAAAAGAATACTATGAAAGTTAATGGGGTCCACAAACGGTTTGGTTACAAAATATTTTCCCTTGCGTTCATCAGAACAAAGAAATTTATGCGGGTTTGTAACAACATATAATTAAGATTTAACGTTTTTGGGTGAACTATCCTTTTAATTTATAGCTGAAAACTATTGATTAAAGAATGCTTTTGTATATTTCTCTTTAAAGATCTCCCTGCAATCCACTGTTTTATGTTTGATTGCAAATAACTCAGCATAGTAAGCACAACTCAGACAAAATGAATAAAAGACATCTGAAGGCCTCCCGAGAGTTTAGAAAAAATATAGACGGCAGTGATTGCATCATTCATACTGAGAGTGAATCAGTTCATGTTGAGGGCATCTTAAAGTAAAATATATTATATAAATATATATATAATAGAGATTTATCATTTGAGCCGTCAGGTTGGTTTTCCCCAAAAAAAGTTTAAAAAAAGGTCATTCATCTTTGTGTGACGACATCACGGGCCTCATTTATAAATCATGCGTTTTTGATCATAAATCGTGCAAAAATCCACAACAACATTCACATTTTTAACAACAGTTTTTGACGTGGAAAAGTGCTTAGCGCCACCTCAGGGTCTGAGCAGATGTACGCACTTTTGTTTTGCTTGTCCGACTGCGGCAGGTTTTTTGGAAAATAAGCCATTCTTGTTGCTTGCAGAGATTTAAACATTGGCAGATGCTCTTTTATATGTCTATGACATTGATTATCATCATTTAATGATCTGAAACTGCTCAGCTACGCACAAGTTCAAGATCATTTGCGAGAGAAATGGGGACGCACATTTTCTGAGCGTACATTTGTTTTATGCATCACTCATATTGCGAATTGAGCGAACTGCGCGGTATGCGCGAATGTTGCTTTTTGTACATTTTGCGTTTGATGCGAATCAGCAGCTGACGCCAGAGTTGATATTGTCCGTAAGCAGTCACCCGGAGCTATACGACACAAGTTCTGATTTCTATAGAGACAGGAATAAAAAGGACCTCGCTTGGAAGAGTGTCAGTGAGGACATTGGGCAACCTGATAAGTTGTAAATACACATTTCACTGGTTTTGTGCTGGTTTAGCTGGTGCTAATGCTGGTGCTGATGCTGGTTTAGCTGGTGTTCATTAGCAAACCAGCACCAAAACACAGCATATGCTGGTCTTGCTGGTATGCTGTTTTTTTCAGCAGGGCAGTGAAATATCACAGCACGAGCTCACGTTTCCAGTCTGACACATTCGCATACGTATGAATGGAAGTCAGTAGGATGAAAAGTCCAGTGTGACTCTGACATATGTCTGACTTACTCTGATGTCACGTTGACGTGTGCTAAAAACTTGCGATGGAGAGGCGAGCTCGTCAGATTCTGCGGTCGGGCGCAGTTGCTCTCCTGCATTGGAGAGCATTGATCAGCTGATTAATTTTAAATTGATGGTAATTGGACTGCACTTGGAAGTTAGCACTTTCAACAGACCAATGGCCATTCGAAGCGCTTTACAAGTTGCCTCACATTCACTCACTCATTCATACACCAACGGCAGTGTCAGCCATGCAAGGTGCCATCCAGCCCATCGGGAGCGGCTGGGGTTAGGTGTCTTGCTCACTTGGTGAGGTGGAGTCAGGGATTAAACCACCAACATTCTGATTTATAGACAACATGAACCACTGCCGCCCCTAAAAACTCCACTTCCTATAGTCATTTTTATATTTTTTCAATTTGTTCTTGACTTATGACATTTATATTTTAAATTCTTTTAAACTTTTGTATTGGTGCTGAATTATTTCGTACTGTGGGCTGTTCACACAACAGACTAGACATCATTTAGTTCACCCTCATTGAATCTCCTTATAAACATCTTCATGTTATACTTTTATTGGTTTTTCAGTTGCATCTCTTTCATTTGTTCGGAAGCCCTGATATGTTTCATGGAAAATTGCTCAAGTTCACTCCTTCCTGAGACTAAGTCCTAGGATTTTTTCCCATCAGAGCTAATCTTCTGAAATCATACACAACAAACTGCTGCTGCTGCTTCTTTGGAGGGTTTACTGGTCAGTCACCTTCTTCTTCGGCTCTTTTACTGCTACTAAGGGTTTCATGCTTGGACACTATTACTGCCTACTGTAGGTCTGTATGTGTAATTGCTAATTGCATGTTGACGCAGACAATGCAGAAGTATATATGAACACCGATGGGTAAGCCTATGCTGGTGAGGTTACATATAGGACTTATGCACAACTATGATTAGCCCTTAAGTTGTAAGATTTTTTTCTCTTTCAATTTTTTTTCATACTACGAAAGCCCTGAAGCACAATGTAACAAAATTATTACGAAAAAAATGCTCAAGTTCCTTCCTAAGACTAAGCCCTGAGATTTTTTTCTTTCACAATTTTTTGCCTCTTTTAAAAGATTTTTTCTCTTGCAATTTTTCCCACTCTTTTTAAAAAAATTTATTCTTGCAATTTTTTCTCTTGCAATTTTTTCCCTCTTTTAATTTTTTTTTCTTTAAAAAAAATTCTCTTTCAAAATTTTGTTCCCCTTTTAAACATTTTTGTTCTTTCAAATTTTTTTCTGTACTCCGAAAGTTCTGAAGCGCAACTTAAAAAAAGAGGAAGAAAAAAATTGCTCAAGTTCCTTCCTGAGTCCTAAGATTTTTTTCGCTTTCAAAATTTTTTCCCTCTTTTAAAAATTGTTTGTCTTTCAATTTTTTCCATCTTTTAAATTTTTTTTGTCTTTCAATTTACTCCCCTCTTTTAAAACATTTTATCTCTTTCAATTTTTTTCCTTTTTTAAAAATTGTTTCTCTTTCAATTTTTTTTTCTTTCAATTTTTTTCCATACTTCGAAAGTTCTGAAGTGCAATGTAAAAAAATAAGAAAAAAATTTATCAAGTTCCTTCCTGAGTCCTAAGATTTTTTCACATCTTTTTTCTCTTTCAAATGTTTTTTCTTTTAAATGTTTTCCCCTCTTTTAAATTTTTTTTGTTCTTTCAAATTTTTTCCGTACTCTGAAAGTTCTGAAGCGCAACGTAAAAAATGAGGATGAAAAAATATTGCTCAAGTTCCTTCCTGAGTCCTAAGATTTTTTTCTATTTCAAATTTTTTCCCTCTTTTAAATTTTTTTCTCTTTTAACTCTTTTTCTTTAAAATGTTCAAAATTTTGTTCCCTCTTTTTAAAACATTTTTTCTTTTACATTTTTTTCATTCAATTTTTCCCTCTTTTAAAACATTTTTGAAGCCAACATAACAAAACGAGGAAGAAAAAATTGCTCAAGTTCCTTCCTGAGTCCTAAGATTTTTTTCTATTTCAAAATTTATTTTCTTTCAAATGTTTTTCCCTCTTTTACATTTTTTTTTCTCTTTCAACTTTTTTTCTTTCAAATGTTTACCCCTCTTTTAAAACATGTTTGTTCTTTCAAATTTTATTCCTTACTCTGAAAGTTCTGAAGCACAACGTAAAAAATGAGGATGAAAAAATATTGCTCAAGTTCCTTCCTGAGTCCTAAGATTTTTTTCTATTTCAAAATGTATTTTTGTTTAAATCCTTTTCCCTCATTTAATTTTTTTTCTCTTTCACATTTTGTCCATACTACGAAAGTGCTGTAGTACGGAGCCCTTCAGGGGACATGGTGGTGGACAATATTTAGATTAAAAATTAATAGCTTTTTTCTCGCAAAACTTTTGCGTTCCCCGAGAAACATTTTGCGTTCGCTCACAAAAAGAGCCAACGTTTTCGTGAGAAACCACGGCGCTTCACAGCATCACCTGAGGCAGTCCATTGATGCCAGCTGTTTGTAGATATGATATATAACTACTGTTATTAAAGAATTATACGGTATTTCTTTGTATTTAAGTCCAAGTTCAAAATAAACAGTGGGATGTAAGACTAGTCTTGCATAGCCTTAGTTCACTCCAAAATGGTCTAGTATTGTCACTTAACTTATGCTGCTTGACTTCTCAGCATTATGATCATTATAAAAAATTATATTAATATTTAATATTTCACATTTAGAGGTGGATATAGGCTACCCCATGCCATCTAATAAGGGTACTCCGTATAGCTGCATGTACCCAGCACTACACCATATGGCATCATTGATGTCCGCTGTTAGATATATAACTACTGTTATTAAATAATGATATTGTATTTCTTTGTATTTAAGTCCAAGTTCAAAATAACACTCTATAAACCACTCCATTGTGAAACAGGTCATGTTTTTAGTTCAGATAAACACTTTATCTCCCGTTAGCAATGGTTCAGAGTCAGACAGCTCAATGCATTCACAATGGAGCGGTTTATAGAGTGTTATTTTGAACTTGGACTTAAATACAAAGAAATACGGTATAATTCTTTAATAACAGTAGTTATATATCTACAAACAGCTTGCATCAATGATGCCATTGCCTAATGAACTGCCTCAGGTGACGCTGTGAAGTCCTGTGGTTTCTCGAGAGCGAGCGAACGCAAAAAGTTTCTCGGGGGAACGCAAAAGTTTTGCGACAGAACGCAAAAAGCTTCTCAGGAGAACGCAAAAGCTATAAATTTTTTTCCCCTCTCATCCCAAATTTTGTCCACCACCATGTCCCCTAAAGGGCTCCGTACTGAAGTGCAATGTAACAAAATTATGGAAAAATAATTGCTCAAGTTCCTTCCTAAGACTAAGCCCTAAGATTTTGTCTTTCAACATTTTTTCCCTCTTTTAAAATTTTTTTCTCTTTTAATTTTTTCCCTTTCAATTTTTTCAATTTTTTTCATTTTTTCCATTATTTTTTATTTCTTTAAAAAGAAATTCTTTCAAAATGTTGTTCCCTCTTTTTAAACATTTTTTCTCTTATATTTTTTCCCTCTTTTAAAATTTTTTTTTCCTAAAATTTTTCCCTTTTTTAAATTATTTTTTATTCCTTTAAAATATTATCTTTCAAAATTTTGTTCCCTCTTTTAAAAATGTTTTCTCCTGCAATTGTTTTCCCTCTTTTAAAAAAGGTTTCTCTTTCAAGTTTTCTTAACATTTTTTTCCCTCTTTTAAAACAAACATTTTTGTTCTTTCAAATATTTTTCCATACTATGAAAGCCCTGAAGTGCAACATAAAAAAATGAGGCATAAAAACATTTTTAATCTTTAAAAAAAATTTCTGTACTTCAAAAGTTCTGAAGCGCAACATAAAAAATGCTCAAGTTCCTTCCTGAGTCCTAAGATTTTTTCAAAATTTATTTTTCTTCCAAAAAAATTTCCGTACTACAAAAGCCCTGAAGCGTAACGTAACAAAATGAGTAAAAAAATGCTCAAGTTCCTATCTAAGACTAAGCCCTAAGATTTTTTTCTTTCAAAATTGTTTCCCTCTTTTAAACCATTTTTTCTCTTTTAAATTTTTTATATTTCAGTCAGAGATGGTAATAGAGAGGCCAAAGTTACAGACTGCAGCTTTAAACTGATGAATAAAGAAGCCCAAACTGGCAACCCCCAATTTAATGCATCAAATTTCTCATCACAAACCTCCACAGACACAAAAATAAACGACACAAGCACACATTTACTTCATTGTTGTTTTAATAGGAAGCAAATGCTGCAGTAATCCACGATCATCCTTATTAATAACAATCATTCAAAATGCCTAGAAATGAAAATTAGAAACACTCCAGTATAAAAACACTCGCTCATGCGAAGACATGATACACACTACAATCAATATCAGATAGATTATTGACAAGCGCTTCTTTTCAAAAAATAAAGACATTGTGAAATATAATAAACCGAGTCAAATTCATTTCTGTGTGTCCAAAACTGGCAGGTTAACATTAGGACACGTGCTGGCACGATTCACTTTTAATTTCACTTCATGCACTTGATTTTCTTCACAGAGTGACACCACTGCAGTGTTTGTCTGTGATCATGCATGCATGCATACGACTTTAATTCATGCCTGCTTGTGCTTCAGCGTGTGTGTGTGTGTTTGTGTGTGTGTGTGTGTGTTATGTGTTAAAGTGAGTGAGTGAAGGCAGGCAGGTTATTTTAACTGACAGCATGTTAGACTCTCGGTCATCTTTAATGTCAAGGCTTGTGTGAAGTAACATTCAATGGCTGTGTTAGATTTGGTTTTAAAGAAAATCAAGTCTGTCGAGTTAAATTAAATCAGCTTTATGCTTTTAACATTAGGGTTAAAGAGCCATTGAGACATGAAAATTCTCATTGTTTTCTCACCCTCATATGGTTCAATGGTTCATGTGCTCTTATATCTTTCACAGAAACACATATGAAATGCATCACACAACCATTTTCAATACAACAAATTGATCCTTGTTGGAGTGACTTAAAGGGGACATTTCAAAAGACATAAAATGTCAAATAAATCTTTGGTTTCCCCCAGAGTAAGTTTAAGCTCAAAATAATATAATAGATATTTTATTATAACATGTTAAAATTTAAATGCAAATGAGCTGATGATAAGGCAAACACTGATCGCCATAATGGTGGTTTGTTGAAATTGAAACTCAGTTGTTCTGTCAATTATCTTTACTCTCTCTTTCTCTCTGCACTAAATGGCAGTGCCGTGGTTGGATAGTGCAGATTAAGGGGCGGTATTATTATAATAAGATCCCCCTTCTGACATCACAAGGGGAGACAGATTTCAATGAGCTATTTTTTACATGCTTGCAGAGAATGGGTTACCAAAAATAAGTGACTGGGTTGATCTTTATCACATTTTTGATGTTGATAGAAGCACTGGGGACCCAATTATAAACATGGAAAAAGACAGATTATCATGGTATGTCCCCTTTAAGGGTTAGAAATGGAAATAATGACTTGTATTGAGTAATACTTTTGAATAAAAAAGCATTACAGAATAACACAGCATCTCTGAAAAGCAGAAATGTGCAACGCTAACAGAAATGCAAGTATTGCGTGCTGATACAAATACTGTGCATCGTAAACATTTCAAATGGGCCGACATCTAACACTTCATTTCAATGCACTGTTTAATCCTGAAAAACAAGTTTGAAATCATCGTCTGTCCTGACAACCAAACTTGTGTTGTATTCTTCTGTTGTATTGCTGTAGAATCCACACAGATCAAAGCACAACATGTAAATAACAAACAAAAACTTCACTGCTCTTGTGATTTACACCTCAAGTCCTGAATGGAAAGGGTTTTGCTTTGTGGCATTTCATGGTTGCATCTATGACCAAACCCATGACAATAAACATCAGCATCTGACGCAAACTCTTTACAGATCATTTATATTCATATTAAACTCTTCTGTAAAACAGAAACCTCTCTTCTACAAAGAAGTATTTTTGGATGTCCAGCAGACAAACAAACAAAAGCCCATAATCCACAGTGACTGAAGTGACACGTGTGTTTGAGTCACAGTGTTTGTTGGGTTTATCTTCATCGTGCTAAAGACCACACGGACCGAAGCGACTGAACCAGACCAGGACTGAACTGAACACATCAACATGTCTGGAGAAATAAATCCAGACCCAGCATGTTCAATAGTCAAGCTGTAAAACACAGATGATAAGAGACAGAGGAGGGGTACTGTAGTACCTCAAGGCCGCAAAGCGTTGTGGGTGTGCGTGTTTGTATACAGAGGGTTTTCTGTGACTCAATCTGACAACAGTTAGTTTTGTACAACAATCATCATAACATCAACAATCATTACATCAAGACCTTGTAAGTTTGAGTTTTGGCTTTTTAAAGACCCTTCAGGTCTTCATCAAACAAGTCCGTTTATAAAAACACAAACATCACTTCTAAAACCACCTCAGAGTTTCTAAATCGAGCCCCTTTTAAATGACATGATGATGTCATCACACAGACCCAGAAAGCCACATTCAGCGACCGCCAGTAACATCATCAATGATTGGCTGGAGGATCCGTTACACACCAATCAGAGACAGCAATAAAAACTTCATTATATCTCAAGGCTAATTTATACTTCTGTGTTGTTCTCATCGAGTATGCCGCTGCCACAAGCATGTTAGTGGTGTAAACTACAATCACAAGCAGAAATGCATACGAGGAAATGCGATGCCGATTATTTTACCTGAGGGAGGGATCTAGCGGTCCAATCACTGCGCTTGCAGTCCCCATAGCATTGACACGTTTCATTTTTGGAGAGGATGGCGTTTGGCTATGCGGTGCGCTACTGATGTAGGTCTGACACAGAAGTATAAATCAGGCTTTACGGCAACATACAGTAAAATCTTACAATCCCTGAACCCTGATCCTGTGTTTGAGACGGAATAAATGTGAAAACCTAGAGATTTTTCCTATCAGGAAATGATTGAAGGGTTAAGGTTGACTGTGTGCGTGCAGTGGATTGACTCTTTTCCAGAAACATCATCAATACAAACTATCTTAAAGACATGAAGGTCCGGTTCATCCTACAAATCCTTCCCTTATATCTCAATATTAACATTTGTTGTCATTATTGCCCATGAATCTGTAGCTCAATTCTTAGAGCTTTGTGTTAGCAATGCAAAGGTCATGGGTTTCAGCCCCACTTACCGATAAAAATGAATATACTGTAAGTGTTTTTGCCAAATGTGTTAACGTATTACTTAAACATTAGCTGGCATTAAATGAAAGCATGAACTTTAGCCGTGATTTTAGATTTTTAAACATTAACCAATAACACTGCAGTCTTAATGTTATCAAATATCATTTCAGAGAAACGTGTATTAAACAAAATAAACAGGGTACATTTTAAATGAATGTTAAAGAGTGTTTAAATAACTCAGTGGATTATGTTGACATCATTATTTGCTCGAAATAAATGTCATTGCTTAAGTCTGTATAGATGAGTGTGTCTTATTATTATTCATGGAAACATGTTTATATGAGTGTGTTTCGTGTTTAAAGCGCTTGATTGTGCGCCACCTTTAGTTTAGGGTTAAACATCCAGAACAAATGAATGAATGATGACCTGATGAGCCGACGGCTTTAACTCCCTCTACCCTCCTCTGCCGAGCGCTGGTCAGATTTCAGTTTGACAAACTCTTTGGCCACCTCGTCGTTGTTCCGCTGAGAGAGGATTCGGAGAACGGTGAGACCAGTCTCATCCATGTGAACGCGTTTGCCGAGCGGGAGCCAACAGGCCGCGCTGCTCCGGGACGCCAAATCCTTCAGCTGCAGTACAGCCATCCCGACGGTCCGGTCCTCACGAGCAAAACAATAATCCTTTACACACACCTGCAACTCATAACCTTCAGGACCCAACTCACTGCCCAAAACACTGCAGAGAGAGAGAAAGAGAGAGAGAGAGAGAGACAGAGAGAATGTGTTTGCTTTATTGAAGCATAAATCAGAGAGCGTTCACACATCATGATAACACACTTACAACTGAAATGACTCGCTGAATTTAGGTGACCAGCTGTTGTTCTTAGATTTGGTTGCAAACTTCCTCTTCTTGTCACTGAGGTGAGGACCAATGATGTAAACCTCTACAAAGGGTCGGAAAATACCCTGCGTCTGCCAACGAAGGTCATTGGCTGCCACCACTGTCAATCAAACACAAACAAGACTAAATGTTTGTGTGTGTGTGTGTGTGTGTGTACTGGGTAAAGCTCCACAACCCCACCCACCAATTTGTATATACATATACAATACATATTTAATAAAACAGATTGTCTCTTTGCACAAAATTATCAATATTTATTAACCAATTTTTACAAATCTCATTTGAATGATGAGAACTACCATAAAGGTGAAAGATGACGTAAACATTCTGTACAAATATATTTAAACCAATTACACTTAGGGCTGTGACGATTAATCGTGTAAATGCGCATTTTCTCAATGAATGAATTACGGTGAAATGCTGCCACATCCAAAAGCTAGAGGGCGCTCTCATGCTGAAACGCCAATTGTGCCACAGAAGAAGCAGCATTACAAACGCTATTCCAAGAAATGTCTAAAGGGATATTTATATTGCTGTTCTTCAGTTTGTTTCAGGTATTTTCATGATAATAAAGAATATTTTGAATGATTTGGTTTAACGCGTGTTTTGCCTTTTTAAATCCACCTAATAAACGACTCAAACTCATAGTGACTCAATATTGATAAGGACTTCCCACTGATCACAGAGTCGTAGTACACTCACAAGCTGTGCATGAAACACAGAATCGGAGCCTTGCGATTCAGAATCGATTTCAGGCAGGTCTTTTTAATGGGGAACGCGATGTATGGTCACAGCCCTAACTATACTACATATTTTCTGCATACTATTTACAATTATAATGCATCAAATTGTGTAACAGAAGCTACATAGTTCACAAATCTATTGCAATAAATTCCATAACTGTTAAAAAAAATCTAAAAACATTTACAAAGCAATGTATCTTACCTCACTATAATGGAATTTGTATGTATTCTTAATGTTTATGTAATAAGATGGAAAAAAAATCACATTTCAGAAAAATTAGAATATTTTAATTATTTAAATATTTTGATTTAGCCTAGCCAAGGCCAGCCTGCAGTACCGCTACAGACCATTGGGGGGCCACAGCCCAGTTTGGGAGCACTGGGTTAGGGGAAGGAAATGTATAGTTTGTTCAGTATAAAATGCATTGCTTCTATAGAATTGTCCCCATAAACCACATATGTGTGTGTGTGTGTGTGTGTGTGTGTGTGTGTGTGTGTGTGTGTGTGTGAACAGCAAAAGCACCTTTAACAGTGATCTTGTGTCCTCCTGTGTTTGGGTCACTGAAGATCTCTACAGTCATACAGACTTCACCGACTGCATCTTCTACTGCTGATGCTGAAGAGTCAACAGAGTCAAAATTCAGCACAGATAATCTCAGGTTCTCAGTTTTGTTGATATTCGATTCAGAAACTCATCAACTGTAATTCAGCTCTTAATCACACACTAACTGCTGTAATAAATTATCATTTTAATCACATCATCAAATAACCTCAATATACACAAACTATAGCAGAAACAATTTCAGAGAATATATCAATCATAATCAACTGAATCGGCTTCATTAACATATTTACATGAAAATGCAAATAAACAAATGTAAACATGTAAATAAATTTCTCAGTCAGACACAAACCTTTCTCTGGATAAACATCTTCACTATTAGTGTAGCGCACACCTTTACCTCCATGAACTACAGAAGAGGAGACAGAAGAGGAAAATATCTGGTGTTAGAAAGATGATAATAAACTCACACATAAACTCAATTAAAAGACAAAGAGCAACTCATTACTTAGAAAACAGATTACTGAAGTTTAAAACAAAGACCTGTGTGTTTGTGTCCCAATTCGAAGGCTCCCAGCAACCACGTTCATGTGGGGCCCACATGGGCAAAAGGGGTACAGAGTGGGCATGGGCTCAAAACTGGCATATTATTGGATGGCCCACTCGGGGGACCCAGTTAGGACCCACATGGGTGATCCCAGGTGTGCTGCCCATGGGGTTCCTAGTTGGGTCATTAATGGGAAATGTGTTTATGGCCCCAAAATGGGCTAATTTGTTTCATCAAATATCCCAGATAGCAAGCAACCATTTAAACAATGTTAAGAATTGTTGATTTGTTAATGTTAATCACATTGAATAAATATCACGTTTACACCCTCCAGTAATGTTGAAAAATATAGAAATTTCAACAAACCGCCATTATGGTGATCTGTGTTTGCTTTAGTTAAGCCCTTGACTCTTGTGTTTTAATGTTGTTTTCTTTGGCTGTTGAAGCATGTTTAAAAATGCATCTGTTACTGAAAGAAAACTAAGATCTAATCAGATCAGATAATTTAATTCTTTTAGGTTTTCCTAAATAATTGTTCTTGTGTGTGCTGTGTTAATAATGTTTTCAAATGGGTTATATTACAGCGCTAAATGGAAGCAGTGTCACGTCTGTTATTTTCAGAATTATAAAAACACAAAAAGAGAGTTAAACTACTGAATCAATCTCTGACATCATGAATCATTATATAAAAATCATCAATGGTGACAATCAAGAAAGAAAGATTCATGCTGCAATGCATACTGTGAGCATCAACATAGGACTAAACTGATCCATGACTCCCAACATGCATTGCAGTTGATCATTTTATCTGAATTAGTTTGATGATTGTCACCATTGTTGGGGTGTGTAGGATGAGTGATGTTGTCTGAATGTGTCAGTATTATGTTCTGTTTACCTTGTCACAGTGCATTTATAAACCAGAACAACTATAACAGTCATAAAAGGATCAACCTCTTCATGTAAAGCAGCTTCACTTCATTTTGACATCTATCATAAAAAGCAACCAATTACAACTTAACTTTAAAAGACATCTTTCTATTCCAATGCATTTTTGCTCTTACATAAACACAAACAAGCACTAAAAGAGAAAAGGAAAAGAAAGATTTAACTTGAAATGAAAGCAAAGAGTCAAGGGCTTAACTAAAGCAAACACTGATCATCATAATGGTGGTTAGCTGAAATGGCCATATTTTTTAAACATTAATAGAGGGTGCAAACGTGACATTGATTCAGTGCAATTAACATTGACAAATAAACAATTTTTAACATTGACAAAGATCACTGTCAGGCGATATATTTTCTTTAATAGAATTTATCTTTCAAAGCCTACAGTGAACGGCCGGTTTGGACTACAGCCCTCTATTTCCTGCTTTAATGACGTCAGTAAAACGTTTTTTTTTTTTTTTTACTAACCTCCCCCCACAGGAATACGGCAGTCGCCAGCTAAGCTAACTGCAAGCTAAGCTGCTATCGAATCACAACACACTAAACAAACAACACAATCCGAACTCGTTGCTTATTCTGAAGGAGGGACTTCATAGAACAAGGAAGACATCAGCCTGTTTTGAGGACAGTGAAAACAGCACTATACAGATAAGTCAATTGTGTGAAAAATACCGCGTTTTTTCACACATGAAACATGAACACATGTTATATTGCACACTATAAACACAATCAAAGCTTCAAAATCACAGAAAGAACGGGAACTTTAACATTATTTCCTTTGGATACTTGTATTTTATATAGTTGTAGATTTATGTTATAATAGACATGTTCACATGATTCCAAATAAACTTTGCTTAAAGCATGAACCACTCTACCTGGTTAACCCATATGTGCCCAATATGGAGTCCAGCATCATGTGGGGCCACCATGGAAACTGAGGACAAAATTAGCTGGGTTCCAGTTGGAGAGCCCATGTGGGCCCCAAAAATCAGCCCAGGTGCAACTCCTTTGGGCCCCACATGGGCTGCGACCTCTGAAGGCTGCGTTTTAAGAGCGATTACTTTACAGCAGTGTGACTGAAGGTCAGTAAGGCCGTCCCAAGGATGCTTATAATGCGACCTCAGAATGCATCCTTTTGTCTTTGGGCTGCGAAGGATAAGGCCCAATCGCATTTATCTGTCTTACCCCTTCCCCTTCACGTGAACATGCAAAACTGAGGGAACAGAGAAATGGAATTGTCCCTAAAACCAATGGATCCAGCCTTCAAATTGGAACACAGTGTTTGTGTGTGTGTGTGTGTGTGTGTGTTTGTGTGTGTGTACCCTGAGTGTGCTGGGACAGAACAAATTTCCTGATGAGTTTGTCGGTGGCTTGTGTGTAGAGAGAGAGTGCGTAACGCAGAGACTGCAGGTCCGGACTCTTCTCTAGAAATGTCTTTTTTAAACCCACACCACCTGCGTGGAAATATTGCTGTAATACACACATACACATAGAGAGTTAAAACATATCTTTAGTTTCTATTAGACAACTATTAACTACCACAAACATGAATATAATCGCTCTGATTCAGGATAAGTGTCACCTTTATAGTGTCCAGTGCCAGCTCAATGACTGCACACTGTTTAGGGGTCAGTGCCTTAGCCTCCTCTCGCACCATATGTTCCTATTGGACAGAATAACATCATCAATTACACAACAACTTCATTTGATCAGCACCTGATCAGAAATATTCAGACAAACAACAAACAACAGGTCAGGTATTATAAACACACCTTTAGCTTGGAGAGCTGACCCAACTCTTTAGCAGCATTAAAGATGAGCTGTGTTCCCTACAGACCAGAGAGAGAGAGAGAGAGAGAGAGAGAGAGAGAGAGAGAGAGAGAGAGAGAGAGAGAGAGAGAGAGAGAGAGAGAGAGAGAGAGAGAGAGAGAGAGAGAGAGAGAGAGAGAGAGAGAGAGAGAGAGAATTACAAAAAAGTTAAATGTGATTGTTTGTGTTTAGTAAAAACATGCACAGCTGCAACATTAAAAATATATATATCATGTAATATTTTGCGAGTAAGCGAGTAATACTGTTTCAGTTTTTAAGTTTGCGTTCAGAGAACAATTTTTTCCTCAGTGCTGTTACAATAGGAGGGAACATTGATTGTGACATTAATTTCACAAAATTTGCC